>NW_024500794.1:1434419-1666267 GCF_017590055.1 Onychostruthus taczanowskii | reverse complement strand
CGGACACCCCGCGCCAGCCCCGCCGCCGCCGCCTCCGCGCCACTGCCCGCCCGCGCAGCCCACCCTGCTGCTCGCGCCGCAGCCAATCGCCGAGCGCGGGGCGAGCCCTCGCGGCCAATCAACACGGGCCAGGCCGGAGAGGGCGTCGCTCGCCCTTAACTGGGCGGGGCGGAGCGGGCGCGGGCCAATGAACGCCACAAACACTGACGGCGCGGACCAATCAGAGGGCAGGGAGGCAGAGACTGGCGTCAACAAGGTAAGGTGGCCGAAACAGGAACTGGCGGGGAGCGGCGTCCCGGACGGCCAATGAGCGCAGCGGGAAGAGGCGCGCGGAGGGGCGGGCGGCAGCTCTTAAAGGGACAGCGGCCGCGCCGGGACGGGAAAGGTTGCGGCGTTGGGTCGGTTCCGAGCGGCACCGGGGAGGGGACTGCGTGTGAGAAAGGAAAGGGCCGCGTGTTATTTTGTGTGTGTCGCTGTCAGATGAAAGAATCCCCTCCTGCCAGGGCGAGAATGGCCCGAGCGCTGCCCTTCGCCGACCTCAGCCGCGGGGTGTGAGAGCCCCGGCACCGCGTTCGTGCGCCCGAGTGCTGCCCGCGCCCTCGGCAGCCGCGCCCTGCGACGGAGTGGCGGGCACAGATAAAGGCTGGCTAAAGATCTGCTACGTGGAGCTGTCCACGAGGAGCCAGCCACGTCCTGTGACTGTTCTGGGCCGTGACTGATGCTTCAATCGACGTCTTTCCTTAACTTTGTCACACGCTCTGCTCATGCTTAGTTCCGGGGAAGAAGGCACTCCATCCATCTTCCTCGTGAGTTAAATCATGACTGAACTCATGAGAGTTTAGGAAAAGTGTTGCTCTATCCACGAAATGAGGGACTGTGGATCATTAACAACTCTCCACTACCTCACTTTTTACTTCCTGCTAATGCTTACTTCAGTTATCATCCATAATAAGGCAGCTTCCCAGTTCCAGCTCAGCTCCCCGATAAAGCATCTTGTATCCATATGCCTTCTTGCAACATAACAGAGCAGGGACAAGCTTCTGACGCAGTGTCCAAGAACTCTGCTGCTGCTGAAATGAGTCATAGCAGCAATCAGATGTTAAATAACCCAAAGCATTTTGTTTTGAATAGCTGCCACTTGCAAAATAACCTTGCAGCTGACATTCAGTGAAAAGCCCATTTGCGAGCTGCGAAGAAAATTGAGGCCCAAGCTGTTTTTGCAGAGGAATGCTAACATTACTATAAATACCAGCTTGAAAGTGTAAAGCAGGAATGTAAATGCACTTTTTTTGCTTTTCATCATCTTTGGTTCTGATATGACACAACCAAACTGGAAGACAAGCGAAACCTGAAATGCCACTGCTCCATCAATTTATTCCAATATAAACTGAGGAGGGAGGTTTCTCTTCTAAAGGGTAGTGTGCATTTTGGTGAAGATTTTCACTAAATAGCCACCCCCATCCAAAGCAGTGGAACCAAGTTTACCTTCTGACACTCTTGTGATCTACAGTGTTTGAGTTCATAAGTGGTCAATACCAGAACAGGGTTAAATATCTGAAATACTGTGGCAAAAATCCCCAGGTGAAATCGCATGCAACAGGATCCTACCTGTTTCTTTTGGAGAATATAAATGTACAGTTATATGGCAAGATGGTTAAAAAACGAAGTGCTTTTGTACAAATACTTGTAAGGAAAGCTTTACACTGAATAGATAATTTGCTGTTCTTTTGACAAGTCAAGAAGTTTTGCAGCTTTATTTCAGATAATCAACAACTTGAGTGCAATTTTTTTGACCTTTTAAAAAAAATATTTAAATTCTCGGCTGTAGTGCAGGTTTGGGTTCAATCATTCAGTGAGCAGTACTGGCCTAAGTCTGTATGATGTGATAGAGCAGCTGACAGGCAGTCAGAACACAGGTCAGCGCATCTTTCCCCGTGCAGGAGTTTCTTGGACTGTGGGTCACGTACAGGGAGTGAAAGAAAGCTGGCAACTCAGCAGTTCAGAGAGCTTCAGCTGGTGGTGCCACAATGCCTTCAGGCAGAATGGTAGCAAAGCTGAATGCTTTTACAGTGTTAAAGCACTGAGGAGGAGGGAAGAAGGCAGAATGAAAAGAGGGATAGAGTAACCATTCCATTATCTGTTTGAATTGATGCCTCTTTAGGGGCAAGAGAAAAGAACAGAAGGCAGGACACTTGTCCCTTACAAAGCATCTGGATTAGATGGGCTGAATAGACTTAGAGAACCCCTATGGAAGGGAAAGTAACACTGCCAGAAGCAGATGACAATGCTCATCTGGCAAGATTGGTTCGGTAGATTCTCAAAAGGACTTCACGTAAGAGCTTTTGGACAGGGATTTTTTAAAGTAATCTAAGATACTGCAGGATCAGAGGATAATGTCCTCACAGGGACAGAGAGCTGATGAAAAGACAGAATAATCCCAGTGTTCCACATGAAGTGAATAATTGACCACTCTCCCTCGATCCTGGTGTGGTAACTGTTCTTGAAGTAGTTGTACCAGTAACGAGTTAGAGCTAACAGCACACCCTGAGTG
This sequence comes from Onychostruthus taczanowskii, assembly GCF_017590055.1. Taxonomy (NCBI): domain Eukaryota; kingdom Metazoa; phylum Chordata; class Aves; order Passeriformes; family Passeridae; genus Onychostruthus; species Onychostruthus taczanowskii. The sequence goes on along the minus strand of NW_024500794.1, from coordinate 1,663,716 downwards.
CCATAGGTGCACAGAGGTGCCATAAATGCCCATGTTTTGAATGCAGTGAGGGGAATGGGAGTGCCTGTAGAACCAGCACAGCTTTGGGAAAGCACAACATAAACGATCAGGAGTACCTGCTAGCTTCCCTGTAAAGGACATCTCAGTTGTCTAGTATTGTACAGGTTGTTCTAAGAAGCAACTGGAATGAGGAAGGAGAAGGGAAGAAACACAAAACAAAAAAAGCCCAATGCTTTGGAGAACAGCTGCAGCAGTTTAAGTACAGCAAAGGTTTTCCAGTCTCTGCAGCTGCTGGTGAGGCTGAAGTGATGAAGGCTGTACTTCTGGTAGCAGTTCACTTCCAGCTGTGCCTTCCAGGCCCTCCAGCAGAGGTCAGGGAAGACAGCTGGAAACAGCCACTCAAGACTACAGACAAGTTTCAGAGCGTGAGCTTTGCTTTTGCACCATTTTTCTAATGAATGCAGCAACTCCATCTGTTGATAAAGCAGTTTCCAGAGGAACTTAAATAAGTGAATAGAATACACTCTAGGACATTTAGGGAAACTCTTTTCCTCCAGAACCTGGGCCAGAGTGCAACTCCATCACTTCATAAATGGCACTTCAAAGCAGAAGAGGAGCACAGTGAAATTACAGACAAAAAACAGCTTTAACAGAAGAGACTGGAATTCTTAGGAAGAGAGATGAGTTTTACCTAAATTCCTTTTTGGGAAAAGTCAGTATGGAAGAGTTTGTGCTGTATGTTAAGACCAGTCACTTTTACAAGTATGGACCATAGGTTTTCAAAGACTGCGGTCAAGATTTGCAATAACTAGCAGCTAATTTGGATACTTTGAACTTTTTAACCTCTAAACCCCAAACCAGAGTTCTTGACACCTGGTCTGTTTGTTTACAAACTCCTCACTAATCAATCAAAAATATTCCAGAACAGTTCTTCTTCTCCTCCCTCCTACCCCACAAGACAGGATTTCTGAGGAAAGGCTCATTACTTCAGGGAAAATAAACAAACAGATCTCACTCTGCACAGTTGTCAGACACCTGTGACATTCATTCTAGCAACCCAACACACAGTTCATGTTAGAAATCTTCTGAGTTACACAGTTTATGAAACATCTGAGGAATAGTCTATATCTGATTTCCGAAGGAAACAGCTGGGCAGCAAAAAAATGCACATGACAAGTTGTAAATGACATAACTCAAATAGTGCACGTTTATTCTGAACGGTATTTCTAAGGAGTTTGAGAAAAACAAAAACATGCTCCTGATGTACAACAAGGGCAATGATATAGATTAAAAATGGACCATCTTATTGTAAAGAATTTGCTCCCCCTGCAACTTAACTTGTAACATTGAGAATGCATCTGTAAACTGCATACAGCATACCTTTCACTAAATCTCAACTCAAGAGACCAGTGGTGGTCTTAGCCAAATTAATCAGGAAGCAGTTGCAGATTCAAAAGAAACATCCAAGTCAGCAAACACTTTACAAAACACAGACATTGTGCATAGCAGCTGACCCTGGATTACAACACGGGGAGAATAAAACAATTTGGGGGATCAAATTTGTACTAGACACAGGGCACCATCAAGATTTAACTAAATATCATGTAAGTTTGTTTCAATTGTAACAGTATGTCATATTTAGTTGGCAGGTTTAACCATTAGCTGCATCATGTAAACTCAGCCAGTTTCTGTATACACTAAATACATTCTTCCCCCTTACCCCTCCCAAAAATGAGGGATCTCTCTTCTGGATGATTCTTTTGCTCCTGTACCATGGTTTCCTCAAGTAGGAGTCTTTTTGTAGGTAATATTTCATACTTCAACCGATGTGTGACAAAGCCAGTTGCAGAGATTCAGGAGTAACTTTTATATACACAATTTACACTCTAAAGCTGTTAGTCGTGTACTTTTTCTTGCTAGATCTTCATCCAGAACAGGAGGTGCTGGTGTTTTTTTTTTCTCCCACTGAAACTCCCAACTTTGGAAAAACTGAGTTGTTCACAAGCTGTTATTTTCAAACTAGAAGGATGTCCTCCTGCAGCAACAATCAAAGTAAGTGAAGTCCCCTGCAGTAAGCCCATACTTCACACAACTTCAGTGTCTCCAGGTAACAGCACTAAGATACAGACAGCACTCTCCTCCCTCACTCAACACAACTGGCAGACTAATAAAATACAAATGTTTGTCATCCAGAACTACTGACCTTCACTTGCCCTTACCCATGTACAGGGAACACAGTTTTCTTAAGATTCAGATAAAACCTTGTACTCAAGATTCAACAACTGTTTTCCAGGATTAATAGCCTGGGAAAAGAAGTCTTAGATTTATTCTCTCTTCCACCTCCTACTAAACATTTTGTTAGAAGTTACAATGAGGCAGGTCTGCTGTGGAATAGGAGCTTTAAGAATTGTTCTCATGGATACATTCATAGAATGATGGCAGCCCAAAGCAAAAAGAGACAGAAACAAAGGTTAATCCAAGTAAGTTCAGACATCAGACTTGTACTTTTAAACCTGAAGAATAACTGTCTGTGAAACACACTGATTTGTGGAAGCCTACGACAACAGCAAATCCTAAGAGTTCATATCCCCACACCCATCTACCCAACCCAAACACTTACCACTTAGTTCTAGAAGAATGAAGAGCACTTTGCTTGGCACCAGAGGCAGCTATGGTCTGAGTTACAGCTGTGCTGCACGAACATCCTCAAATACAATACTCTCTCTCTCCCTCCACATACTTCTCTTGGTTTGGTCTACAGATGGCCAGGGAAACTATGTTGGCATATGACAAGCTAATTGTGCTTCGATACAGCCCCTTCTAGAAAGATGCTAGGCTGCCAACATAACCACCACGAGCAGGTCCTAGCTGTACTGAAAATAAGCTTTTGTCAAAACTAGGCTGCCTCTGGCCACGGGAACCGTTTGCATCTTTCTAGCCAGAGTCTGCCACCACGTGTTGCAAACACAGGTGCTCGGGCCATGCAGACGGGCTGGTTGGCCACCTGCCCATCTCCAAGACTCCATTAGTGCAAACTCAGCAAATTCAGCAGCCACTTTCCAGCACAGGTCTGTCAAGATGCACTCCAACAAATGCTACACCCCCATCAAGGAAGGAGTAACTGTGTAGCAGCTGGTATAGTCATCCCTAGGCTATCAAAGACCACCTAACGTGCAGCGAGGGGTGCCATCCCTTGCCTCACCACAATTCCCGTTTTGGAATCCTTGGTTTCCAAGTCACCCTCTAATGACTGGACAGCACCTACTAACCAGATGTATGCTGCAATGCACACTACAGGTTGGAGGCTTTCAGAGCGGAAGAATTCAAGATGCAGATCTAAACTTTAAAAAACAAACAGGAAAAGAATACAGTTCAGCATCTACATGGGGGATGGGGCAGGTTGGTGTTGTCTCAGCTCAGTGCACTTTCCCAGATGCTTGGAGAAGAGTCCAAGCTCAAGTTGGTATTTATATTGGCATACATAAAATTGCTGGCAACAGTGCCTAGAAAGGAGCACTGGTATTCACGCAAACAAAGCATGAAAGGATGCAAAGCAGAGCTTAGTACAGTTTACTGTAGCCTCAAAGTTACAGTACTAGGAAGAAGCCAGCCAGCCTATTTTCCAAACCCATAAAATGCTCTAATATACGCTGCTTTCTCCGGTGCTCCATGAACACCCTCTCACCAGAGGAGAACTGCATTATTACTACTGAATGCGGGAAGGGGAAAATAATCTTCAAAGGAGCAAAACCACGCAGTTCTTCACCACCTCCTCCCAAAGGAGCTCATAAACACAGCAAGTCAAGCCAATCCCAAGCAAATCCAGGAGACCCTGCAAAGCTATGTGATTAGGGTCAGATTCATGTCTGCCTTCTTAGCCTTGCTGCCTGGTTTCCTCAACCCTTACATCTGTCACCACAGATTCAGTAGCTGTAACATAGTTATCTGGAGACAGGTGCTTGCTTTATGTCATCAAAGCTGGTAAGGTGGTCACAGTCACTTTTTCCATCCCAACAACACAGATAAAACTCACTCTCAATGAGCCCTGCAGAATTTCACCCATTTTTAAAGCAAGGGTCTTGCCTCAGGATTCATATTTTTACAAGGTTATTCTTGCAAACACCAGATCTAGCTCTTACTCTGGCAAAAGTCTGCTGGGAGTTGGGTAAATGAAAATAAGAAAAAACAAAGACCACTCTAAATCCTCCTCTCAGTCAGTTAAGAAGTGTAGCACCAGCTTGGGTGAGGAGTATTTAAAAAAAGCATCCAAAAAGATCAGCCCAGGCAGAGTGAAAAGGTATGGTAAAGTAGCCCACCCTTCTCAGCAAAAGATGGAGAAAAAGCCATACTCAAAAATATTGGGAAGAACTAAATATATGTTTTTGAGGTGGGGGAATTAAAAGGAAGAGTGGGAAGTACTGAAGTAACATTCAAAGGCTGGGGGAGAGTAAAGTACCCTGTAGGTTATAAAAAACACAATAATGTAGGAGTCAAAGGACAAGATATTGCTTTGCCTTTTCCCCCCCATTGGGTTTACATTCTGCTTACTGAAAGAATAATTCTGAAGGAAACTTGCCATCAGGATAACCTGCTCAAGCCCTCCACACCTCAAACTTAAAAGAAATCTGCACACCTTTTCCCACCCCAACAAAAAACAAAAAATCAGCCCCCCGTCCTCAAAAAAACACCAGAAAGGAGAGCTCAAAAAAAAAAAAAATCCAAAACCAACCAAAACCCAACCCCAAACATGATTGGACAATCCTTGGAAGAAGCATTACATTTTGTTGGAGAGAGGTCAAGAAAAAAAAATTAAGATGAAGGGGTGGAGAAAAAAAAACCAAAACCCATAACAAAATGAAAAACCAACCAACCAATCAAAAAGAAAAAAAAAAAAAAAAAAAAAAGAGGCCTCTCTTTCCTTATTTGGCGACAAGCAAGTGCAAGAAAGTGTCCGCTGGGGTTTTGTTCAGTTGTCGGTCTTTTGCACATCTGCATTCTGGCCAAGACAAGGGGCTTTGAGGTTTTTCTGCAGCACGTGAGCATCTGCGGGCTCTATCCTCTTGTAGTAGTTCTTCTTCGTCTCAATGATCTCAAAGCCAAACTTTCTGTAGAAGTCAATTGCGGATTCGTTGCTGATCTGGACGTGCCTGGGACAGAACGGGGCACAGAGAGACAGGGGTCAGTATTCTGCCTCCATACTCAGAATGGCCAAAGCAGACGGCTACATAGAGACATAGGGCGGTGTAAATCCAAGACTGGAAATGTTGGTCTTCCCAATTCAATTCTGGGCTAACACTCAGCTCCTGGATGGCCCATGGTTGTCAGTATTAGTAAATGTTTCCCCTCAGTAAAACTCTTTCAAGAAACACAAAATAGCACAGAGACTCTGAAGCGTTACTACATCAGTAATTTCAATTTTTCTTCATCTTAATAAAGCAATATGGCAGATATTCAGTGGAAATATGTAACAGAGTTCCACTATAAAGCCAGCTTTAACCTCCTGTACTAACACTTTGCAGATGACCAGAGGAGTTGTCTCAGCGATGACCCCAACACGCTGTAACATACAACTGGCGATGGTGCTCGATATGATTTTAACACCTTGCTCTACTCTAACCACTCCTCTCTCCTCACAAAAAGCTGTAATACAAAAATGCCCTATGGATTTAAAAAGTCCTTTTGCCTTGTATTTACTTCCCCTAGAGTTTTACAGATTTCGCTAGCATGTTTCAAGGTCTCCAAAATAAACAGCCATCAGTTTTTTATCCCAAGTGACTATTTTTATCCTAAATGACTATCCTAAATGTCCTAAAGGACATTTATTTGCACAAGTTTCATTAAAAAAAAAAAACCAAACAAGCACCGAGAGAGAAAAGAAATAAAAATGTTTGGATCAACAAAAGGCATTCATTAAACACTTCCAAAATTCAGTGGACACTGCACAACTTCATGAATCACTTTGTCATGACAACACACTGCCTAACTACAGAACCAAAGTAACTGTGGAAGCAACAGCAGAGCAAAACAAAGGATCTTAGAATCAAGCCAAATAAGCACCAAAAAGCTAAAAGGGAACTTAATTGCAATGACAAATTTAGGCAGTGATATCAAATTTGGTGCTAAACTGCATAATATGTTCAAATAGAAGATGCATAAGCAACAGACATAGTAATAAAATCAACAGGCCACTAAAAGAACTTTAGCCCAATTTTGGGGGCTATTTATTGTCATGCCGGAATCCTTGGTCTAGGAACTGTAAAGAAGGATTATGAAGGATTTGGGTGGTTTTTTTAGAACCAGCAAACAGTTCCTTCACTGTGCACACAGTAATATGCAAAAGTAAAAAGGACAGCCCCTGTCCCATTATGCAGGCATCTCAGAGAGAGTTCATTACCACTTCTCCTGAGGCTGGAGGGCAGGAAGGAATATGACCCAAAGGCAACTTTATTCAGACACCTCTTTAAAACATTCCTCTTACAGAGATGGCACAAAGCAACAACAGCAGAGGACATGGAAGAGTCCACACCTCCATGGCAGTAGTGGACTGAGTTTGAGGAGAAAGTCATTCCATTTACAGTGATATCAGTGTGTGAAACCCTCCTCACAAAGCATTTTCCTCAGGGCTGGCAAGTATTCAGGGTGTAGTTCTGTGGCAGGGTAAGTCCATCCAAGCTGTACCTGCTGTGCCTATCCCCAGCAGTGCATCGTGCTTGCTCTGGTGTGATGGCCAAGGCAGTGATGGACAAGGAGGAGTTGGCTCAGAGAGGCGATCAGGCCAAAAACTGCCATCAGCTCACTCGGGAACCACACAGACACCAATGCACAGCAAAAAGCAGAAGTGTGAACCCAGCAGCAAAGGAAAAGCATAGTTTTGGCATGTATGGATTTCAGACTCCCTTTCCAGGGGGACTACTGGTACTGCCCTCTACCCCAGTGCTTGCTCTCTTGCCTACATAATGCCAAGTGCTTACACAGACATGCAGTTGATTTTAAAAATAACCAAAACAAAGCACAAGAAAACCACCCCCAAAACCCAAACCCACACTAGGATAAAAAAACAACACCCAGAAACAAAACTGAGAACAGCTTTCCCAGCTGGGTCAGGACACTGATCTAGTTTATTGTTTTGCTGCACAAATAGTTGACCTGGAAGTGTGCAAGAATGAGAATAGCAGTTATTACTGAGTGTAGTAAGCTTTCAGTGCTTGCAAACATCTCTAATATTCTAACCCACAGAGTGCTGTCATCAAAGACAGAAAGCAAATGCATCAACACTGCATTCAAGACTTGCAGTATTTTCAATTCTGAAGATGACCTTGTATGATAAAAATAAAATCCTTTCTAAAAAGAATTTTTTTTGGTCTTACAGTGTAATTTTGCTCTAGAATGTAATTTTGTAACTAAACTACTTTCAAATTCAGCAAATTTGCAGCACCCTTTCTAAAACAAGCAGCTTTTGGTTTTCCCAGCATTACACAACAAGCCCAGAATATGACCCCTGGCTTTCCTCCTGGTACTTACAAGATGTTCCATGACCCCACTACAATATACTAAACCCTCATTTGGATCTCCATTCCTTTGCTCCCATATCTACCTGTATCATCTCTCAAAAATGCATGAGTGTAACTCATTTACTCACAGATAGATGTTGTCAAAAGTGCCATCTTTTTCACAGATGTTTAAGACATGATTCAACATTTTAGTTCCTGCCAAAAGATAAAGAGACACCTTAGAAAATTGGAAGGGCACAATTTAGTCTGTACTTAGCTAGGTGCTTCCTTGAGGAGAGGCAGGTTAACTGTAGGTAGACTAAAATGATAGCGTGAGAATTAGGAAAATAAAACATGATGTGTATTTCATTTTGTCTCTGATTGCTTATAAACCTTAATTCATTGTTTCTTTGAAGAAGAAATAAAAATCACAACAGACCAGAAGCATATGTATAAATCAGCTTATTTTAACACTAGTTTCAAATTCAGCTCAAAATACAGCCAAAATATTTATAAAGCAGTGAGGGCACTGGTAAGTTTTTTTACTAAAGACCTAGTACAATAATTTAAAATAAAGTTATCTTTTCAGTCAGTTTGTCAAGGCAAACAGGTTACTATAGGTCTTGATTAATCTGTCCTATGGGTTTGCAATGTGGAGCAAAGAACTAAATGCAATACAGACCAAAAGCAGGTGCTACCACTGAGCAGCAATAATCAGTAGTGATAAAATAAATGTAAAACCCCTACACTCAGAAAAGTGAAGAGAGAAGCCAATGAAGCAATGTTGTGTACTACTTATGTATGACTTGCATACAGGTTACATATCTCTGACAAATTATTTCATCTCTCTCTGCAACAAATTTCATATCCATAGAAGTATTTACATCACAATATGATAATATGATTAAGATTAAAGTAATCTGAAATCCTGAATTAAAAATTTCTACAAAAGGTTTATTTCTGAAAGGCAGAGAAGAATGAGCACATGATAAATCATACTCTTTCCCCCAAGTCCCTTCCAAAGAAATCAGCAGTCTAAAGTGCACTAACTTGGTTAAAAATCTGAAAGGGCGTTTAAAAAGCTGAACAGGAACCTGGTTTCTTTGATGCCTCAAATACAAAAGAAGACCCTCCTTACCTATTCCTAGCCTTCGGTAGGGTGCCAGGCATCCAAGTGTCATGATGTACAGTCTCTTCTGGTTCTGGGAGTGATCCACCCTACAGCACACTGCTCCCACTGCAATATCATTGAAATAGGCTGCCAGGGAGGGAAACAAAGGTTTATCAGTAACAAGTACAGCTCTTTCATTTACACCCTATATCTTCCTCCCTCCCCTCTCTTAATTCTCCTATCCAGATAAAATAACATACATTGTGGATTCATACTTGGAATGAAGTAACCAATGCTGCTTTGACACAGTGGTTGCTCATTACTGTTCACACCAACCAGCAATGACATCACAAGGTAAGCTGGCAATGCACAACTGTTTTCTTCTGGAACAGTAAACATGCTTATTCCCAGTGGCACGTAATCTATTTAGAACACAGACCCTCTGCAGCTTCTTTGAGGTTCTTAAACAGTTATTTTCATGATGTAAAACGACTGAATAGAAGGAGCTGCTATTCAAAACCATTATGGATAGCAATGATGACCACTTCTGCCACCACAGCCCGCAATTACTGGCAAGAACATTTGTACCTAGTTTGGCAAGTTCGCCAACCTCCAGTACATCCTTGTAGAACTTGTCATTGTAGCTGACAGGAAAAATGACCTGGTTTAGCCTCTTCAGCTGCTTAATGTTGTGTGGCGTCACATCTCCCAGCTCGATCCGGCTACTGGAACAAATCAAAACATGCTTAACATCTGACATACTGCAACATTTTTAAGGACACCCAAGATCAATTACTTCGCTCATCCTTAGAGAACTGTCCCGCCTAACAGTCAGCTCAATACATATTTGGACTGCCACATCCAACCCATACAACCAAGTCTTATGCTGGTGGCTGATTTAAGTCCCAAATCTACTTTCAGTCAGTTCTATACAGTCAGAAGTTTCTCAGGCCACACTAAACACTAATGTATCATAGTATGTATAGGTGTGGTTTTACTGGGTGGGAGACAGGAGAACATGGATCTCTACAGAAGTATTAGCTTTAACATTATCTCACTCACTTTCCTTCTGATCATCAAGATCACACACACACAAAATAAAAAATTAAAAACCCCAATGAAAATATGGGAGGAACAGGAAGCTAGAACAGAGATCAGGAAATGAAGTCCTTATCCATGCTTCAAAGACAGCCTCAATTTTGCCACCTATCAATATAAAGCCTATGCTTAGACAAAGTCATTACTAGACATCTTTCTCTAAAAACCAACAGTACTGTGTGCACCAAATATATTAAGCCTGTTAATGTGCAACTGTGCCCTTCTCAAGGTGGTATCAGCATCTACTTTGATCATCACTGAAATCTTTCTTCCTGCTGAGAGCAGAACCACCACCTTAAAATACACTGAATTATACTGAGAAGGAATAGACCAAGCTTCTCTCTTTTCTAAGACTAACTTCCTGCAGAAACACTATACATACAGAAGAAAATTAAAAAAAAAAAAAGAAAAGAAAAATAAATTTAAAAAGAGGTTACCCTTGGGTGAGGGCAAGCAGTTTTAACAACGATTACAAGAATAAAAAATAAAAAGACCAAGATAATAAAATTAAATTTAAAAAGAAAGAGGTTACCCTTGGGTGAGGGCAAGCAGTTTTAACAATGATTACAGGAATAAAAAAAAAAAAGACCAAGATAATAAAAATTTTTTCCCAAATGACCACCAGAATATGTAGAAAGCCAGTACATGGAATTAGAAAAGCACAAAATTCTAGGTTCATACCAGCCCTGTTTTACTGAATAGATATGGGCAACCAGATTGTTTTTCTGTCCAAATAGCAGTAAAGACACTGTTTGCTCTCAAGATTCCTTTCTTCATGTATGGCCATTTGCACAAGTCCCTTTGAGAATTATATTCCAACACAATGTAAGTCCCGAGCTAATAAGGATGATGTTCTCACACTATAGAAGTACTCCCAGTGTAAACAAGCATGCAATCAAAGTTATGAGATGGTGGAGAAACTGTAGTACTTGTTTTGTGCCCAGCTTTGCACAACTGCTCAGCATAGCACAGCAAGGCTTCTTTAGGCTCACAGAAGACAAGTTCTGATCCCAGCCAGCAGTGCTGCTGCCTTTTTCCTCATAAAGGGCAGGAGTAAAACTGTGGCATGTGGGTTCCTGGGTATATTTGTGTCCGTGAAAGAGTTTTGCTGGAGTAGGGCACCTCAGTAATCTCGTACTAGGAGGGAAAAGAAGCCTGAAGAGTCCCCTTTGCTGCAGTCTGCGTGAGGGTAGAAACCGAAGGGAGCAGGTCTCAACTGCCCAGCTAGGTCAGATGAGCTGCAGTGCAGGAGGTCAGTAAGGGAGGAAACAAACCTCACATCCATACTCAGTTACTGAAAGCCAAGACTGCTTCTCCAAATAACACAATATTAACCTTGGTGATACAAAAAAGTATCAGTAGTCCCAAGCTTTTGTAGATCCGCAATGCTAGCATGATGAACTCACAAGAAAGTTGCTATATACCACATCTTTTAAGCAAAAATCCCTGACACAGACCATCATAAGGTAGTGTTTTTTAATATTATTTAAAGATTAATTAGTTACTAATCAAACAAACCAGGCATTAGAAGACAGTCACTATAAAATATTTATGATAACAGTGCAACAGGACAAAAATATATTACCACAGGCAGCCAGGACTAAGATGGCTAAGAAAGGGAACATGGCCAGAAAATGGATCTTCACCAAGAAGGTTTCAGACAGAGAACAAATAAATAAATGCAGAAGCAGAGTCTAAGGCTGGGAGCTTCTGAGGCAAGACATCACCTCTGAGGCTGGCATCAGGCCAGAGAAATGAGCTCTGTTAGTAGATGGCTAAAAGGCACTTGCTGACACATCTCCTCAAGCCCCTGGACTTCCCCCCTCTATCTCTCACCACTTGCCACATTCACTGCTGCCTCCTGCCATCTCCTGCTGTTTGTCTCCTATGCTCTGTCACTATCTGGTTTGTCCTTGCAAGAATTGCACCAGGGACAGTATCTTATCCTGGAGAATGATAGGAAAGAGGTTTGAGAAACACTGCAGGAAGCATAAATCAAGACCCTAAACATATATGTTTAAATAGCATGTACTCAAACCATAAATTACTTTAATGTATAGCACTAGCTGATGAAATCAGCACCACATCTATTATGCTTAAAATCATTTAATAGGTAAATTAAGTAAGAACATGGAAAGGAAGACCCACATTATGAGAATTCATCATTTTGCCTGAGGACAGTGTGGCAAAAGTGCCACTGGGGCCTTGAGTAAAATCATGGGAAAGCTGGCACTGCTGCCGAAAGCAGCAGTCTGGCTGTCCCCGAGCCACTAATTTCCATCTTCTTCTGGTATAAACGTTTGTGCATCAATGTAGTGAACTACCACCAATTAAAACTAACCTGGACACAAAAAGAAAAGTTTAGTTTTAACCCATATCAGTCCCCTGACTGCGTTTATCACACAAGTACTCTGCCACAATAAAGAAGAGAAAAAAAGTTTCCATAGGCAAAACTAGTTGGTTCTGGAGCAGAATTGCCAGTTCACCCCAGTTTAAACTGGAAGTACTGTGCAAGAGGAGCACAGGGGTGTAGATTATCCAGTACATCTGTGAAAACAGTCTACAGATGTTGTGCCACACTTTATCATCCATAGAACAACGTGCACTTTGAAAAACTACTCCAAATAGCCAAGACAAAGCACCTGTAATAAAGGACTCAAAATTATCTCTCCCTCATTTTCACCAAAGTAAAGCAAGCAGCCTTGTGGGGGCTTTTTTGTTGTTGTAAGTTTGTATGTTTAACAGCAGTTTACAACTAGACCTGGTTCTTCAAGTGAAGTCTCAGCCAAATCAGTAACTTAAGCAAGTTTACTATGTCAGCTAAGGTCTGACTAGGCCAGTCCTGTGCATTCCAGTTTAGTAGAAGCTGTACCAGAAACACTTGTCCTCTGCTGTTGCAAAGAAAAAAAATAAATTACGAGCTCAAATTATCATACCAGAGAACATACAGAAGTGTAAAGGACCTGAAGTGCCCAGAAGGCACGTGCCCTCCCGTAACAATAATGCCACTGATATTCCTAAGAAGATCCACTCTTACTATTGGCAGCCCACAGCTCAAGTGGCTCTCCATGGAATATGCAACAGTCAACTGTACTCCATCTCAGATGTCAAGGCTTCTGGGACAAGCCAGTCACCCCATCCCAAGCAATTGTTTTTTACCACAGAGGAATTAGGGACTCCTGGCTTATCAGGTCAGACCTCTTACTACTACAGTGTTCTAAAAATCCATACTCTCCTCAATGAAATACCAGCATTCTGAAGCCACTTAAACATCTTCCATTGTAAGGCTGTTCCCAAGCTGCCATTATTCTCAGTTAGTTATTCCAGTGTGCTCAAATGTACCTCTATGCTGCCTGGAGATGATGGGCACCATTGCACAGGCCTTTTCAGAGAGTTATCATGATGTCTTCATACCTTTCTTCTAACTAAAGCCAAGCTCCTGGCCTTTTCCTGTAAGGCTGGCTTTTAATTCTTACTATTGTCATACTAGCCCTTCCTTACATTTCTTCTGATTAAAGTTGATTTTCCTTAAACATGGATAACCAAAACCAATTACAGCAGTCCAAATACTATTGTCCTGTCCAGTGGCACTAAGTTTTTCCTGTCACTACTGGAAGCATTTTCCTGACATATCCTAGGACTACATTTTCATGAGAAATATGCAGCGTTCTTCACGACTGCTACATTCCATGACTTGGTCACTGGGGAAAAAAACTCTTGGAGAATTTAAGTAGAATACTAGTAAAGGCAATCAGCTCCTGGTGCATAGGCTGCTATCTGTTAAAAGTACACAGCAACACTGCACAGCAATTTAAGAGCGGAAGTGAAGAGTGATCCACCAAATCTGAACAGAAGTGTGACTTTAGTGAGGTGACAGGCACCACTTCCTGAAACTGGATGCATGCCCAGAACATTAGCATTAACACTCCTGCTCTTGCATGCCAGTGTCCTAAGATCCTCCAGGCACTGGCTAGAAAAAGCATCACACATTTTGTAGGACCAAACGCAATCTAGTCAGTCCTGCAGCAGTTGCACTGCTCGGCCTGCAGCTTACAGTGCCGTGATTTGAACAGTCTATTTTTCCTACAATGTCTTACATTGATACTGGTGGAAATAACACAGGCTACATGAGATATTAGTGGTACTTATGTTAAGACTGCCTTTTGCTGCTCAACATATACCAAAGAAGAACTGCCATACAGAATGGCAGCTCAAGAGGCAGCCAATTTGCAGCTACAGTTCAACAGGAAAAGCAAATTCACTCCCTGGGAATAACAAGTGCCCAACACTAGTTTAGAACCAACATCAGGGAGAAAAAGCGAATTTCAAGTTTCTTAATGCTGTAAGAATCTCAGTCTCATTCAACTTTAAATAGTGCAAGTCTCTCCCCAGAGGGCTGTGCCTGACTGAAACAGATCTCCGTGTAACTGATAGCTGGGCTCCAGCTTATTGAAGGCATCTGGCAGGCTAAATTTAGAAGAGCTGTATCTGAAACTTGCAAAACTTACTGAGGAGTAAGTCAGGAGAGGCAGCACTGAGAAATGGGCCCTAACAAATTAAGAGGACTTCAGAGAAGGTTTGTCACCTGCTAAGCGGCCAGCTAGCTTTATTGCTTCTATTCTGGCATCCAAGTCAAAGCAGGAGTCTAGACAGGATAATCCGCTCATAAAATCAAACCAAACCAGAACTATGAAGGCTATAGACCTGAAGGGTGGGGCTCTGCTTGGATTCTAGTCCAAGGCCAAAAGACCCTCTTCTAGTGCTTTGGGGTCGCAGGGATTTTTATGGGTTTTTTTGTTTGCTTGGTTTTTGCTTAGGATTTTTTTAATGGATGAGCTGTCTTGCTACACGCACACAAGTTAGTCTGGTTCTTGTGGGCAGACCAGTATGTTTTCAATTATCTCAAAAGATCTGTGGGCTGCATATCTACTCTGCTTCGCTTGTCAGAAAACCAGAAGGATAAATACAAACCTAGCATGCAAAAAGCCTTACCAATTTGCTCTGAGACCCCTGATCTTTAGTCCTGCTTACTACTGAAAACATGTGTTGCATGACACCTGATACCCCTGCTGGACATTACCCCCAGTTCTGGCCTGCAGAAGAACACAATGATGTACAGAAGAAAAAATAGCAATTTTAGAAGCAGAATTAACAGAAGACTTCATTCAAGACTTGCAAGTCTACTGGATGTCACTATGAACAGGTTTCATGCATCACAACTCTCCAAGACATACATCAGACCCTTACTGCCTCTCCCTTTAGCATTAAAAAAAGGGAAAAAAAATACACAGCACATTACAGCCAAGTTTCTTCATTACATCTGGATGTCATATAATTTACTCTGCTTCAGCCTAGAAAACCTGACCACATACAAAAGACTGGCCAGTCTTCACATGCAAGAAGCAAAGCCATGCTGTAATAGCCTCACAGTTTTTCCCCCTGAAATATGCTCTACCTAGGTCTCAAATCTTCAAGTGAAAAATAAACTTTCCCAAGAAAATTATAAGTTATTCTATTCTGTAGATGGATAGAAAGAGCATGACAGAATTTTCTGACAGAAATTTCAAACTCTAAAATGGCAAAAATAAATGTAGCCGGTCTAGAACAGAAAAGCAGACACACACATATATCACTTAGTTGTCCATAAAATTCTGCTGCTCCAGAGCACCTCACAAGGTTAAGGCCAAAAGATTTATTCAGCCTATCCTAGGTACATCAATATCAGGTGAAAGAGGAAACAACTTGTCTGCCATCATACAGCAGATAAAAGGCTGCCAGAAAACCCAACTCTTCATTGCTGCTCTAAAGCAAGCTCACAAGAACATTGATTTGTATCCATGATTGCTAAACAGAAGTACTTTCACTATTTTGAAATAGCTTCCCTCAATATTAGTTTTGTGCCTCCACTAACTATATCCTGAGACACCTTATAGATTACTGCCCCTTTCCACACCCTCAGTGTCCCCAGATCTAACAATTATAACCCTTACTTGCCTCCCGGAAGATCATGACCCTTTGCTAATTAATGTTCATGAAGTACCTGATCGGGTAAGAACAGAGGCTTACCTTCAAATTCAGAACAGAAGTGGTGCTTACAAAGCACCTTATTGAGGGTACTTCTTGTATGTACACAGGTAACAAACTAGATAACTGACATACCAGGACAAAATATTTTTTCTGTTTCACACAAACTATTTCTATAGGTCACTGAAAATGCATTTCTTTACAAATGCCTTTGTCCATTAGAGTAGTGGGGAAAAAGAAGTCAGTTCATTATGGGTTTCCTACCTATACTTTGGATTTCAGTCCCAGAGCTGGGTTTTGCAAGGTGTTCAAATCACACATTATATTAATAACATACTGTGAAAAATTAACTGAATGTGCTATCAGTTTCATGTGCCTATCTTAAAAACACTTCTAAGGCAACAATAATTTCCCTCCCCCCATCCTTTTCCTAATTTTCACTAAGAATGAATTGTTCTCAAATAAAAATTTGTGCTGAAGATCAAAAAACAGATCTCCTTTAACTGCAATTTTCAAGCTAATTTGTGATCTTTGCCAACAATTCTGAGTGCCATGTAGAGAAAACTTTCACGAGCCATCCGCTGCTGTCCAGGTCTCATCCCATACTCTCAAGAGAACATAAATTCAATGCTCAGATGATGCAAATCACATTTTTTTCAGGTTTAGAGATTCTAGGCTGCTGAGGGCCAAAAATCACATGGAGCCTGGAAAGGAATAGGGAGAGGGAGAAGGAAGGCCAAGTGAGCTCAGGAAGGACTTCATGCATGAAGATCTTACTATGAAGCACAGTATTTTCAATTAGTTAAAGAAAGAAATACTCTGCCTGCAGGAAAAATGACATTCAAATATCTTAATCTTAGTCACCTAGTGACAGTGTTGTAGAAATGGTTTTGGCTCTATTTTCAATATAGCCGAATTTCCTTCTTATAATGAATTCATTCAATACACTTTGACACAAATACACAGTTACCTCATTTCAGTGCTGTGCTTTGCTGCTCTCAGGTCTTCAAGGCCAAGAGTCTCCAAATAACCAGGCATTCTGTACAGATTCTCTCTTACCCTGGCTTCCACACCTCAAACTCCCTCCTGACTAACTTCTGCTGCTTTACAACAAACTCCCACATGGGTCACTTCTTCCCTTTCTCTTTTCCAGACAGGAGTAGAAAGTAATCCTGGCATTGCCTGCCTCACTTAGAGCAGGAGTTATGCAAGGAAGTACTGCACTTCTCTCTTATCAATTCCCAAACAAATATAAAGATCCAACTTTTGATGTTCTTTCCTCTTCTGGATAAAAATATCTAGCGCCTTCTCAGATGATTGGTCTGAACACTTCTAATGCTTGCCAAATGGGCAGGCTCTTCAAGTTCTGAATGATTTCCACTAAGATTAAAGTATTTTTCTGGCTCAACCATCACCCATTATTCCCCATTTTAAAAGAGATTTAGTGTGGCAAAGGGGGATGCATCATTTCTTGTCCTCAGGAGATGGCAGCAGAGTCTGTGGCATTTGGTGATTAACTGATGTTACTACATTTTTCACAGAAATATCCCAAACTGCCAAGGCACATCTACATGCAGAAAGAACCAAATGGTCAAACAGTGCTCAAAACACAAGACTGCATTCTAAAGTGCTTCAGTAAAATGGCTACAACTCCTCTGCTACCTTCCTACCCTCCCAATCCTTTCTACTTCATGGAATGTCTTAATCTGGTTATGGAATTAAACTCAAAGTGGTCAGAGTTATAAATCAGGTTAAAGCATCTATAATAAACTGCACTGAGTTTTTTATAACCTCATTTAAAAGCTCTTAAGCCATTTGTAAGCTTGCATATAGGCAAGGTCTAAATTTACCGTCCATGAAAATAAATGCAGACTATAGCTCACATTTGGACATTTCTAGGTTCAGAAAAAGCCTAAAAATAAAGTGATTTTCAAGCTCAATTGAGCTTTTTTGTCCTGACTCCAGTGCATATGACCATTCAGCAGTTTTCTCATAGACTTGGAACTTCCTCCCATATATGTTAAGCTTAGCACTGTGCCGAGCAAACGGAAACAATTCAGCAGCTCTGCACAAACTCTGTCATACTAACTCAGGAGAGAAAAAACCCTCCCTGTTCTCCTCAGAAACATGATCATCTTCAGGACCTTGAAAGGTTTACTCCTTGAATCCAGGCAAAACAAGCAGAGGGCTTACCATAATGACTCCCCACACTTCAGAAACAACATAGTTATTTTTCTGTTATGTTCAGTACTCCCCAGCTTGTGATGTCTCTCCTACAGTCAGCCAGAGCAGCACAAAGTCAGCCAGAGCAGACACACTGCGAAGTCTCAGGCTTAGGAAGTTCTCTGAGGCAGCAGGTACCCGTTGTGTAGGATGTAGCCTGGAGGACTCTTCCACAGCAAGTCAAGAGGACCCCTAGGAGCTACAAAACCTGAGACTTAGCTGCAAACACAACAAAAGTTCAGAGGCAATCTCCTAGGAGTGTCTTACCCAAAAGTAGTTAATGCACACTTCTTTCTAAGGCTGGTTTAACACACAGCACTCTACTTCCTCCCTGTTTCAATCACTTTTCTGCCACATGACTCAAGATGTGCTGCCCCACGACAATCTCCCAGGTGTTTCCCATCAAAACTGGAGAGGGATTTGGTCAATGTGAAAAAATAACACAGGCACAGGATCACAGGCACTGGGCCCTGCTTGTAACACGCCCTGCTGGCTCCTTGTATGTGACAATCCTGGTCACACAGCAGGTACGTGCACGCAGTGGAGCACACAGGTCCTGCAATAGCCTCGTGTAATGTGATTTTTAGGGAAGGCTATCAGGGAAAGGCTGGATGCCTTACTTTCATAGGTTTCTGAACTGAAACAAGTCAGAAATGAACCCTTACTTTAAGACATCAAATGTCACGAACAGCAATCAGCAAATGCTCAAGAATCAATGCAAGACTTTCAGTTTTCTCTCCTGAAAACCAGCAGCATAACAACTGTAATGAAAACACAAAACCACTGAGCAACAAGTGAATCAACACCATGAAAACAGCAAAGTGCAGGGAGTATTATTTACAGCTGCTCTATAGAAACAGCCAGATTACTACAGACAGTGGAACCTGAATCTCTTCCACTGGTATTTTTCCTCATGCAAACACAGCTCTAAAATAGATTTTCAAATTCAAGAGCTAACAATAACAACATATAATAAATGAAAAAATAAATTACTCTCTAGAGAATCACAAGGTTCACTAACAGAACACTGAACTACCTTAGTTTTTCAAGTCACATTTAAGAAAAAAAGGGAAACAAAATGAGACTCTATTAAAATTATTCAGAAGGTGAGGATAGAGTGAACATAAAGCCAAGTCTCACAAAACCAGGTGAAAACTAATAGCAGTTCCCAGTTGAGAAGATAGTGTTTAACTCATCAAATAAGAGAAAACCCACAAAATTGTAAGCAGGTGAGAAAGCACAAAAAATCTTCTGCTATTTCTGGAACCAGAGGGCCCAGGTAGGCCACCTAACCTCAAACACCCTGATGACAGAGACACTACAACCTGCTATGCATTATTAACACACATCTCTGTGCTATTTCGAATTCAGAGAGCTAAGAAAGAACGCTGCAAGACACAGACATTGACTACACAGTCTTTTAGATCTGAAATTTCATGCCGATGAACCGGATAGTTTCTTTTTTAATTCCTTCTCTGCCAAAGTAGACTCTCCATAATGACAGCTGATTAAACATCAGCTGCTCTAAGCACTTCCAAAATCATCTCTGCATTTTGTGGTGTGGGTTACAATGCAGTGCATACATTCCCAGAAAAAAACAGTCAGATGGAGTCAGTTTGTTCAGAAGGACTTGTCCACAATTTTGGATTCAATACTGAAGACAGACCAGATCCCTTCAAGCCTATTAGTTTCTGTATGGTGGGAGCTGAAGCTTTAGATCTATTTTTGGACCCATCTTTTGACAATACTTGTACTTTAGGGATCTTCACCAATCTTTGTAACTTAAAAAACAATTTGGATTTGTTCCAGAGTACCCCTGTGTAATTTATACATTCCTTTTGAACTACTTTTTAGTCCTTTGAGTCTCATTGTATTTAAATGGGGTTATTTTTCAATTTGAGCTCTGCCAGCATATTTGCCTCCATCTGAATTTTTAGAGAACACCTGGATTCAATATAAGAATCTGCACAGGAATATGAATTTATTCTGCACCAGAACGTGCTGTGTGGTGCTAACAGTGTTTTGGCAAGACAGGAATATGCTGCTCTTCAAAGAGATGAAAGAGTACCAGAAGAGCAGAAATACCAAGTACAGAACCCAAAGCAGTAAGCCCTGAAATTGAATCAGAAATAAAGCTCCTGTAAGTAAAAGTAAAGTGACAGAAATGAAGTTTGGTGCTCTAGAAGCAGAAGAGTGGTATGGAGGTTTTTTTCTCCATATCCTTTTATTCTAAAAAAAAAGTTACAAGAAGTAAAAAAGCCCATGTAAAGAGAACTCCTGATCAGTGCAAGCAAAGCCAGGCCCAGTTCCTCGGGGAACACTGAGCACGGCAGTCAGCTCTGGCTGTGCCCTGCCGGGACATCCCCACAGCACCAGCCTGGCACACCTGGGCCGCTTTCCCACTCGCACATGCAGGTCCCAGTAACCCCGTCCCACGACTGACACACAACCAAAGCAAGGCTAAGCTGTAGCAAACAGCAGAACGGTCAACAAAGGATAAAAGGAAACCCAGTTCTCTCGGGAGCGCTGCGGAACAAGGATCACGTTGAGCGCCACCTCATCCTGGCTGATCCGTGCTGCTGCTCTTCCCGCAAACCCCGCCGTCCTCATTACAAGGGGACTAAAAGTGGGGGTGTCCCATTTTATGCAGGGTGGTGCAGGTGGATAAAGGGTTGTCCAATATCCCAAACACGCCTATCTTATGGCAGCTGAGAGTTTGTTTATTTGGAATAATCCCTGAATCTCTTTCTACAGACACCTGCCAGCCCCTCAGGATGCCTGGAGCTGCTTACATGCTGTAAGAACCAGCTAAGAGTGTGTTATCGAGCAGTCTTGTATGACCTCACCCCTATTGCTAATAAGCTAAACCCCTTACCATTTCTTAGTAAAAGCTTAAGTGATTCAGCTTCCATTCACCCTGCCTTAAGCTGCCAAACTGGAATAATAATACCCATCATTGCATAACACCAGTTCCAAGGGGACCGGTTTAATGCTCTTTTGAAAATCAGCTGGGGAAAGCTTCCTCTGTGCCTATGAAGAAACTGAGGCACAGAACTGGAACAAGCACGTTTTGTGGAGCACAAGTGATGCTGAAATTAATAAACATTAGGTGGTTTAGCCAACACTGAAAAACCTGTCCCAAAGTGACCTGGACAAGGTCAGGCAGGTCATCTGACACCAAAGCACAACTGTGAGTGTAAAGGCCTCCAGCCTCGTGTACAAAAACGGCACCTCACTGCCCCCACTGAGAAGGAAATCAGCGTTTTCAGCCAACCAGATTTGAAATCTCTAGTTTTCAGGAGACAGAGCGAAGCGATGCCAGGCCCAAAGCAGCGGGTGTGCTACAGAAACATGACACAGAACACGGCTCATTTGTCATCCATCCACGCTGTACAGCCTCCACGTAGCAATTAAAGACTTAAAAAACCAACAGAAGTGCTAAGAGGACGTTGCACACAATAGCACTGCAAAACCACACACGTCCGAGGCTGGCGGCTTTTTCGCACACAGCGAGCGGCGCTTCCTTGCTCCCGCCAGACAAGGAGCAGACAGGGACGAGAGCCCGGCCAGCATCCCCGCCCGCTCTGCAGACCGCCAGACCCCGCGGGGCGGGACCCCCGAGCACGGGGAGCCGCCGCGTCCCGCCCGCTCCAGCGCGGGGCTCAGCGCGGACAATCCTCGCTCCGGCGGCGGCACGACCGTGACGGCGCGGGAGCCCCGCGGGCAGCTCCTGCTCAGCCCAAAGGGCGCCGGCGGCGGCACCGCCGGCTTTTCTCGCCCGGAGGGACTCCCCGCCACGGGCCCCGTCCCAGAGGGGGGGAGGGACGCGGCGGCACCCCCCGAGCTCAGAGGCGGCGGCACCGCTCGGCCCTCTCCGCCTCCCGGGCCCGCCCCGCTCCCAGCTCCCCTCCCGAGCGGCCCCGGCGGGCCGGGCCGGGCCGAGCCCAGCACTCACCCCTTCATGGTGCGTCCGCGGCCTGCCCGGCGTCCGCAGTGGCTGCGTCCAGGGCCCGGCGGTGCGGGTGTGGCTCCGGCCTCCCCGTGCTCAGCGCGGGCAGCTCAGTCTCCTCCCGATCCTGATCCCGATCCCACTCCCGCTCCACATGGGCCTCCGCCCGCCCCGCCCCGTGACCCCTCACCTCACGCCGCGCGCGCGCCCGCGCGCCCCCGCCGCGCACGCGCCGCGCCCCGCGGGGCGGGGGAGGACGGGGAGGCCCCGCGTGCCTAGGGGGCGGGGCGATGGTGCCGTCACGTGATGTCGAGAGACCAATCAGCGCGCCCCACTGCTCTGGGCGCACTCCTGCGCGGAAGCGGCCCGGGCTGGGCGGGAGAAGCTCCGCCCGGAGTCGGGCAGGGCTCGCGCCCGGCGCTTCCGGTGTGCGACGCGGCGCATGCGCGCGGGGCCCGGCGTCAGCTGATCCAGAGCCGCCTTTGCCGCCGCCGCCGGAGCGACTCGGGCGATTCGGGCGCGCCGGGCCGGCCCAGGTGAGACGCTCGGGCCCTCGCCCCCCGCCCCGCAGCGCCGCCGCCGCCGCCTCTCCCGAGCTGCGCCCGGGGGTTGCCCTCCTCTGCCGGTGAAGGAGAGGGGGGGGGCGGCTCTCGCCGCTCCCCGCCCCGCTCGGACCCTGCCCGGGAAGGACGCGGTCTCCCGGTGGAGCCGCTCGCAGAGGGAGCGCGGCCCCGGCTCTGCGGAGCGGGTGTCGCCGGGGCCCGGGGCAGGGGCAGCCGACCTTCGGGGAGCCGTGTCCCGGCAGCACAGCCCGCTGGAGGCGGCCATGCGCTTCCCGGCCCCGCTTCGCTGCCAGCAGAGACCGGGAGAGCGGAGCGGCCCCGAATGAGCAGCCTGCCGAGCGCTCCTCCAAGGCGCCCCATGAGCTGCTCCGGGGCTATGCCAGAGTTCCGTGCAGAAAACAAACAGGGCGATAGCGGCTGGGTTCCAGTGCCAGGTCATCCCACCATCTTGAGTGGGTGGATCTGAGTCTTTGGGTGCCTGGCCGCAGCCCGGCGGGGAGCGGAGTGTTCCTGTTCCTGCGGGCTCCTCGTGCAGCCCAGCTGCGGCAGGAGAGCCCCCCGCTGCTTTGCTGTTGAATTGCCTGGTGGCACATCAAATGTGCTTCCTGTTCCTGCAGCCAGTGACAAAATTCTGCCTTAGATGAGGTGTTCCGAACATCACTCTTGGCATTCGCTTACAGGCAAGAGAGAAATTTGCACGACTGGATTCTGGATGATATTGTTCGTGTTACGGGTAGCTGTGACACTGGAGTATGTGACACATAATGTGTCAGGATGCATCCATTCCTTGCAGCTGCCCGAAGTGATTTACTTTCTTAGGAAGAAAGTAAAGTCTTTCTTTCTAAGATTTTACTGTCTTCCCTCAGAGAATTTGCACTTCTGCTGGGCATAAAAGCAATTTGGTGATCGTTTTATTCATTGTAATGCAATACTTCAGCAAAGTACACTGGCTATTTGATCTAGCATGGTATTTCAAATGCTAATTCTGCTTGCTGAAATGGAGAGGGGGTGGAAAAGCAGGAAAACCTGCTGACAGACTGCTAGAAGTGATTTATTAGCAAGAACATGCCAAATACGAACTGGCATTTGCAAGTGGAAGTTTGAGAACTGAGGCAGATCTTCAGTATGCTGTGAGTTGTGGTGTATTTGTGCTGAGTTCTGCACTGTGCAGGTCTGTAGCAGCTGAATGTTTGGCTTCTCTGTGCAGTACTTTCAAGTGCCTTTTCAATGACCAGCAAATATAAATATGTAATAATATCTACATTTTATTATTTTCTATGTAAGAATATATGAAGTGATACCAGAATCTGCACATCTCTGAATTACCAAAAATACAGCAGATTTTTTTTTTGCTGTGCCTATCAGTCTGTAATGAAAAGTCCTCTGGGAAAGCTTTATTCTTTTATGTGGGGAAAAAATTAGTCTTAATTTTGTGATCAGGTGGCAAAGTCTGACATTCAGAAATAGTAAATCACCATGGACATCAGCTTGAGAGAACAGGGAAGGAGAAATTAAGGCAACAGTGGAAAATGGCTGCTGGCATCAGCTGACTGTTCAAAGGGGGGTTGCAGTCTTGTGTTGCAATAGTAACACAAGATCTCTGTTTCCTGTAAATGCTGCCTTGTCATTTTCCAAATCAACAGTTATTTTCTATAGGTAGTGCTAATAGGGTTGAGCCATGAGTGATTCGTGTTGCTTCTTTTTTATAAAGCATTAGCTTAAATTTAGCTTTTGTTTTGGTCTAAGTATAAACATTAACAGTTTTATGCCTCATTGACCCTGATTTATGAAGGCTGTGTGCCTTAAGTGTCCTTCTGTTGCCTAATTTTTTTCCCAGGATGACTTCATGCATTTATCTTCCAGGCTGGCATGGGTGCTGCTGTTACACATTGTCATCCAAAGCTGCTGTAGTCCAGCAGGTTACCAGATGATTCCCCCGAATGATTCCTCTTTTAGAGGCACTGTGCATTCCCCCTTGTGTTTTCATGCCATAATGGTTTGTCTTTGGGTTCTCAAGCCCTGGAAGTTCCTACTGATGGGTTTCCCTCGTGCTTTTAAATTGCATGTTTGTGAGCTATGGCTGTGCTCCTAATTACTCCTTTGGAAAGAGTAAAAGGATTACAGGATAATCTAGTTGGGGTCTGGTTACTTTGATGTTGACCATAAAATGTTGAATGCTACAGCTGACCAAGTAGTAATCCCTCTTTTTTTTTCCTCTGTCTTTTTAAGAAAACCCTACAAAACACAAACCATGCCGCAACCCAATGCTACGTTGACTGAAATATATACTTTTCTCCATGCTTGTTTCATTGGTTCAAAAGTGGGGGATTTCAGACTTGGAAATATTGAGGCATTGTTGAACAACGCTGTCCATGTGATTTTTTTTTTTTTTTAGGCTGGAATTTTGCCAGTGAAAACAGACCATGTAGTCAACTGGAATATCATGCTCATTCATTCTTACTCGACATCTTAAAGCATGTGACTCCTTAACCTTCCAGCTGGGCAGAGAAAAACAGGGTCCTACTCCAGCAGAAGAAGCAGAATTAATTTAACCTTCTCAGCCTTTTTTTCCTGTGCAGAATAAGCCAATCATCACCTAAATGTCCAACATGCAGAACCAGTTTTGACTGGATCTTCTGTTTGTCATTGTTGTATCTTTTATGGTATAAAAAGCTTTTTGCTTGTCTTTGATGTGCTCACTCCATTCTTCCCTTTGGAAGTGGACAGCTAAGCTTGTACCAAATTCTTGGGTTTGGTCATCTCTCCTGGGATTAAGTTCTGCACTCATAAATATTTTTTGTATGGTTACTTTATTTCATCCAAGCATTTATTTCTCCTGTGTCTGTCAAGCTCTCAAGTTCAACAGTCCCATGTCTCAGAAGCATTGACCATTTGCTGCCAGCTTTTCAGATGCCCATACATGATATGGCTGTTCTGACAGACTTTGCCTTCCAAGGCCTGGCTTTACTGAAGTTATACGTTTACTGTGAAAGCCAGTAAGATTTATATGGGTAAATCCTAAAGTCTAACAGACCTTGTTACTACCACTTAACCAAATGGCAGATAAAGAGCAGTTTTAGCTGCAGAATTTGCTTGTTTCATCAGCTTGACTACACCTCTGAGCTTGTGTAATGGTAAAATTCAGTGTCATTGCTCACTCTGTTCAGAATTAATTTATCTGACAGTGACCCCTCTTTTAATTTTCTTATAATTTACAACATTTTGGGGAGTCTGTTATGTTCACATCAAAAGTAATCAGCAAGAACCAAAACTAGCAGGGGAAGCTGCCCCAGTTAACCGAGACTCATTGTGCTGAACAGGTAAATGAGCTAAAAAGCCTGCTGGAAATAGACCCATTGCAGATACAAATGCTTGAGAGCAGTGGTGTTCTAGAGGATCTCTGTAGTATAAAAGCCTTCTCTTTGTCCTTCCTGAACAATTGAAAAGTGCTCACGTTGTAAGGATTCTCATAGCCAAGTTGAAATGTTGGTGCTCTGGTTTCAGCTGACCAGTCTGCCCAGCTGTGTTTCTGCCAGACAACATCCTCTGAAAAGTGCCAGAATGTGTGCTGTGAAGATGCTGTATCCGGTCTTTAGGCTGCTCTAAGCTGTGCTTGCTTACTGAAGTGGTTTGTGGTGGTTCATGTGGAAGAGAGGTGGTTTGGATGTCTGTATTCTGTGCCCTAAGCATGAAGAGCAGTTGTGGTTGGGATGGTTGTGTGTGAGGAGGTATAGAAAGGATATGGGAAAAGCCATGGACTTCATAGGCAGCTGTGCCTTTATGGGAATAACTTATTATAGCTGGCCAAAAGATTTCAGGTATGCAAGTTTTGTGTGAGAGTCTGAAGAATGGCTTGACAGGTTTTTTTTTAATATCTGAACAAAGAAACTGCATCTTGCAAGAATTTCAGTTAGTGGGGCAAATGTTTGGCCCTTGTTCTTGTTACACTGTATCGTTATTTCCTACTCTGAAAGCAAGACCTTAAAAAGCAGCTCTTCAGAAACACCCTAAGATGGTATTTCAGACTAACTGCAGACTATATTGGTAAAGATGCCTAAATAAGCAATTCTATTATGTGAATTGCCTACAGATCCTTAAAATTTTAAGGGTTTTGTTGTCATGGGATAAATTTGCATGAGCTGGTAGATATTCAGACATTCACCACAATATGTAGTTTAAACAATGGTAACATTAATATGTTGGAAGGCCTCTGGCTGTTCTAAAGAAGCTGTGAATACTTCAGGTATTATTTTATTGAACATAAGATTTCCAAATGTAGCTTAGCTTGCTTTGAAACATAAAGATGAAGTTTTTCATTATAGGAAAAGTCAACCTCAACTTAATTTCCTTTTACTGGAATTCAGTGCCAATAGGTGTGCTGTGATTCCAGCCAGGTGTTTCATTATATCAAAGGTGCTATAAAAGAGTACTTCTGTCTGCTAGGGATGTTGGATCTTTCTCAAAGACTTTCATGCAGACTCACTTCTGGTTCAGCTCTTCAAACTAGCTGTCAAATACCTTGCATGATAAACTGAAGTTTCCGTAATATCTTAACTTTAGAGGTGACATGAAATTTAGGTGTAATGATGAAATGCTTATTCCAAACTCATGCTCAGTATTTTAGCTTAGCCATTACACCTGGGGAGAAGGGTTAGGCAGTAGTGAGGCTTACAGAGGAGACGATGTATTTTAGTGAGCCTAAACAACTCGTGTAATTCTGTATGTAAAACTGGGCCTGACTTAAAAACCTAGCAACAGTTGTTTTGTCAAATTGCACACCTTTTGTCTGTTGATGTAAGATCTTCAGCTCTTCAGAAGTCACTCTGCTGAACTGTGGTAAAGTTTGCTGTTGCAGTTGCTTACAGCTATGTATTCATTTAATTTCATTTTAATGTTTGTCATCTTAAAGGTTAGAGCAACAAAAGTTATTTCAAGTAACAGTGCCAACTACACCTGAAAATGGAGTGACTTTTAGTTAATAAAAGCCAGGGTAGATTTTAGTTGAGCAGTAACATTAGTGAGGTTAATGAAAACTGTTCATCTAGAGGAAATGACTGAGCATTGCACTGAGCAGATGGCTGCAGAACTTTTCAGCCCTAGCAGCTAGATGACAGGATCAGGATAAGAAAAGAAGGTCACTGTAGAACAAGGAGATGAATTTTGTATTAGTGTTCTGTATTATGGTTTGGATTTCAGTTGCATTAGGTCTTTCTTTTATATGAAAGTCTATCAAACCAAAGGGCAGAATGTGTAGCAGGCTGAAAGGAATGTCAAATTTTTCACAGTAATAAAATTGTGAAGCAGTGTAGCAAATAAGAACTAAGGAGAGGCTCATCAATTTCCTCCTCTGGAGAAGCCTCAGCTGAGAGGAAAGAATTGGTATAGAAAACCCTATTATGGAAAACTGTAGCATATGAGTCAGTTGATGAACATTTTTTCATGTGGACAATGTGGTTTTCTCTAGTAACAGGAGTGTTTTAATGGATTTAGCTAGGGTCTTTATCACTTCTAGATATAGCATGATAGCTGTGTTTGATGTTTGAAGGCCGCTTATCTACTGAGCTGATCAGATCTTCAGTGGGTCAAAGTACTTATGCAATGAACACCTTGCCAGCCTTTCTAACTAGTTTTATTTTAGCTGCTGACTTCTTAGTCATGTTCAAACAGCTTTGTTCTAGAATTGTTCTGGGCTAACTGAAGGAATTTCCCAAGCTGCTGAATAAAAGCCTGGGTGGTGGAGTTACAGCTTGTAGTGATGGTACATCTTGCATAGGCAGACTTCACACCCTTGCTTTAGGAATATATACTGTATGTTGTATATATGTATCAAATATAAATATATTGTTATATCTTTAGCTTGTATGCAAGGCATGATGTTTATTTGAAGTATCAAACTTGTATGTATTGGCATGCCCACAGCTAAGCCCCCAGCTGTTTTTAGGAAGAGGTCAGTAGGAGCTTTTGGTGGACTTCATGAATTCAGTGTTGCATGGTCTCACTTTGTAGCCATCATGTGCTGCAATGACAGTGGCAGCATAATTCTCTTTCACGTGGATTTACGTGTACATGTGCTGAGCAAAGCAAGCCTCATGTGAGAGGAGGGGGCTTATAAGAACCCAAGGAACAAGTTATGTGGAAGATAAATGGTCTTGTAGGGTTGCAGATGGGTCCACAGTATGTAGCTGATCATCACTTAAGCAGATTCTGGATTGATCTAGAGCAGAGGTGGCCTCAAAGCGCCCGTGACAACTGAAATTGTATGAATAACTAAGTGGGAAAATGTCCATATTGTTGAGTTTAAGAAGTATTCTTTCTAGCTCAGAGCTTGGCAGGAGGGTTGGTGCTGTTCACTTCACGATGTCTGTGTCGTGAGAAGACTGAGCCACGTGGTTGTGTTGAGCACAGGACGTCACTCCTGCCTGGTTTCCTCAGAGTGCACATGGTAGCTTGGGAGGTGTTTGATGTAGCAGAGGGTTGTGCTGCCATACAGAGGGACCTGGACTGGGAAAGTTGGCTGACAGGAATCCCATGAAGTTTGACAAAGAGAAGTGCCAAGTGCTGCACCTGAGGCAGAATAACCACATATTTTGCTACGGGCTGAGGACTGACTGAGTGCCGAAAAGAACTGGGGGTCTCCAAGCCGGACATCAGCTGCCAATGTGCCCTTGTGACAAAGGCAGCCAGCACTATCCTGGGCTGTGTTTGGAAGAATCCCACCAACAGGTTCAGGGAGGTGGTTTTTCACCTTGGTTAAACTTGATGGAAACCACATCTAGAGTGCTGTGTATGGTTCTGGGTTCTTCAGTGGAAGAAAGATGTGGCATAGGGGTGTACATCCAGAAAAGGGCCACAAGGACTGTTAAGCATTTGGAGGTAGGAAAAGCAGATGAGAGAGCTGGGATTATGTAGCCTCAGGAAGAGAGAATCTTATTGTAAAGTATATAAACACCTGATGGGAGGGAGCAAAGAGGATGGAGCCGGACTCTTCTCAGTGCTACCTGCTGAGGTAACACGACACAATGGGCACAAACTGAAATACAAGGAATTCCCTTTAAACATAGGAAAACACTTTACTGCAGGGGTGTCTAAACACTGGAACAGGTTGCCCAGAGAGTTGTGGTGGCTTCGTCCTTGGAGGTAATCAGAATGCATTTGGATGTGGCCCTGAGCAGCCCACATCAGCTTGCTTGGAGCTGGGGGCTGGAAGTAGATGATTGCCAGAGGTGCCTCTGAACCTCAGTAATTCAGTTGTTTGGCGACTGAGAAATCTGGAGTAATTTCCCTGCTGTATTATAGTAAAATTATAACTCTGCACCCTGTGAAGGAACAGGTTTCCTGAGAATACTATTGGGCTTCCTTTCCCAGTGACCTGTTTTAGAGTTCTGGGTGTGTTGTTTTTTGTGGGACAATATCCTAAATTCTAGATATGAAAATGCTGCCAAACTTCCGCATTTGACTAGTAATTCAGGCACTGTATTTTTTTTTTTTTAATACTTCTTCCTAAGGATATCATCTGTTAGAAGGGGAAGTTTAAACTGTCCTAGTTACAGGAAATCTGTGGCAGTGATTATCTGGTTATTTGTGAGGCCCTTGCAGCTGGACACGGATTTATGCACTGTGCCACAGTCTGCTCAGGTGAGCACAGTAAATGTCGGCAGCCTTGAATCTGAAACATTCCTCCAATGTGACACTAAGCTGATTGTCCAGTGTGGGTGGTGATCTTTACTGTCCTGTAATGTCTAGGTTTTTAATAAGAAGAGGAGGAAGTATGATTTTCTTTGGAAAACTCTTACATTTTACTGTTTATGGCTATTAAGCTTTCCTGGATATCAAATGTAAGGGCTTATATTCTGACTCTATTTTTCTACCCTTGGAAATCAAACCACATTAGTCTGTTTCAGATGTGCTAAAATGTATGACCTTCAAGTTCAAAGTTATTCTAGCAGAATTATTCCTGCCATTGATGACTTACTGATGTAACGCTGCTGCATCCAAATTACTGATGCTGTGCTCTTCACTACAGTTGTGGTTAGTGTCTAGGCTTTTGTGGCAACCTGAAGTGCTGGTAATCCTAGAACTTGCAAAGATAGACTTGAGAAGTTGTGAAGACTGCAGGGAGCTCTTCAGCTTCATGCAGATTCTTAGGGAGGGGTCACACAGCTGCCCGTGTTCCGTTCAGCGTACAGGGCAGTGCCTGCCCATCTCTGAAAACAGATTCCAGCAGCTGTCACTCAGGGTGGCACAGCTCTCTGCTTTGTGGAGGTGCTGGATGTAGTACAATTGCCTTAGTGCTTCTGCTGGCCAGGGGAAGGGTTTCTGAGCCTAAGGAAGCCTCACAAGACTCCTGGAGGCAATCAATACTGTTCAACACGCTCATGCAATTAGTATTGCGGTGTGTTCAGCGCCTCCCTGTGCAGTCTGTTGTTAAACAATTGTTCTGTTAAGCTCTTCCAGAGCACAGCACACACTGACATGGCTGTATTACACTGGAGGGCTGGCAGGTGAACAGATCCCAGCAGAAAACATGCACCTCTTTCAAAGACGTTTATATAGTTGTGTGCACCACTCATTGGACACTGGAATTCCCGGCTTTGTAGGATGCTCTGAATGCAAACGCCGAAGCCTTTTAATTTCTTCTGCTCGGTCCTGTGCAGTAGAGAGAGCACAGATGGGAGTTCAGCTGGGCTCGAGGTGGCTGGAATTGCTATTGCGGCATTCCTCGGTGCTGGTGGGAGAGAGAGGGAGACTGATGACTCATCAAGTCAGGTGGTTGTGCCTCTGCTGTGTGTCAGAAATTTCGTTCCCCTCTGCAGCAGCTTTCTCATCCTTCTGTGTAGGGGCACTAGAAGGACGATTATTTCGCAAGCGGTGATGCTTCACTGCTGAATTCTAGCGTTTGAATTGGGCCTGTGGGTTTTTGGAGCTCCCTGCTTCTGCAAAATAAGGTAAGGAGCCGTGTTTATGTGGTAAAATTGTCGTAGATTTTCTTCCTTGCTGCAAGAAGGTTCCTTCTAAAAATCTCACCGGAGTCTGAATTTTGAAAAAATCTTTGTGTTAAGGCAGTTCATCGTGTAAATTCTGTGTCTGATCAAATGCTAGATGCAAAACCCAGGAAGAGTGAAGCAAACCAGGTTTCTCCAACATTGAGAGCAGGGCAGTTACATTTTTTAGGCTACTGTGTAACCAGATTACTGTGCTGGGGAGAAACCAAGATAGAAAGCTCAGGTTATGGGCTCTTTCTTGTTTAATTAGGACTTTAAAATCAGTGTAATAAATTACTTTTTAGTCAGAGAAGGTTCTGCTGCAAGCAATACTTTGATTTTTGGGTACTATTAATCAGAATATGACTGCTAGAGCTTAAGAGCATGTTTGAAATCAATTGGTGAACTGTTTTAGAAAAGGAAGATATAAATTGTAAAGGATACAAAATGCATCTTTACTCATAAGGGAATTAAAATTTTCTGATATCCTATGTAGGTGTGCTAGTGGGCTTTTGTAGGAGGGAATTGCATATAGTGCCTAATATCTTGTGTTGGCAAGAGGCCTTTCAAAGGCCTCAGGGGCTCTGTAGATTTCTGAAATGATCAGCTACCATGGCTTCTGGGGTACATATATGCTTTAGGGAATTTCATTATCTTTGAGTACTGGCAATGAAAATACCTGACGAGGTAGGAAGGTAAGGCAGCATTTTGGCCCTCAAGGGCTTTTCCATAGAAATTGAAAATCTGTAGTGGTAATACACAAGTGCAAGAAAATGATGCAGAGATAAATAACCTGTTAGGGTTTTTTCCCCCCTAATTTGTATTCAGTGTTAAGAGATGTGTAGCCCCTTAAGAAAGAGGTCAGCCTGGCTGGGTGGGCACTGGCTTTGTGTAGACTGTACTTTGAAGGTATAGTGGAGGTAAAACAGAGGTGAGAAAGAATTCACATATTTTACACTTGAAATAGTGAATAGGTATGTGTTTAAAAGCTGTTGGTGTAGATGCTAGAGATCATGGTAAAGACAGGATTTATTAATGTGTTGCTAGGTGGTCTAGTGGAGGATCCCCTGCTCTTTCACTTCAGAAAGGTGGCTGTAGGAAGGGAGAGGGAGCAGAGCAGCCACAGGAACAGGAGAGGCAGGTGCTGTCTGTCAGTATGTTGCCATTTAACTGCAGAATGGCTGTTCTGAGGTTCTTACTTGCCTCCCTAATAGGTAAACAGTTGCTTCAAGCAGGTTTGGATTATGAAGAAAAGTTAATTTAAATTGAAACTGGCCCAGTGTTCCTGCTTTTCCTTGCTTTTGTATTTTGACTCTTTCATATGGGACATTGTCTAACTGCCAAGCTGTGTCACTAATTCAGTTATGAGAATGTGGTTTAACTCTCTCCTGTGCTTTTAGAGATGCTGATAGTACAACACTGGACATTGTTCTGTACTGTTATATTGAAGTTAATGTTTAATTTGGATTTATAAGAACAACTGCTTATTTCGGTATGAACAGCAATTGTGCTTGCTTGAGTTTTAGTTGTTAAAAGCAAAAAAAGATGAGATAGTTGTGTTAGTCAGATCAGAACCAGCTCATACCAGCTGCTCAGAAACTGCAGATTGCTTTGCCAGGACCTTCCCTCTTCCCATTTGTCAGAGGAGGCATTTGAGAAAAAAGCAGTGAAATCAAAATTATCTCCTGGGTCTAAACACTGGGAAGTGTGAAAGATAACCTATGGCTATGGAGGGTAGAGGGATCTAATGGATATCTGGATTAGCCTTTGGGCTCAAGACCCATTAGCAGGTCTGCTCCAAGCTGGTGGTGATTGAGCCATGATCAGCTGTTGTGGTGGCTGCTGTGGAATAAATCAGTGGCAGCCATGATAGACAGTACACTCCACAGAGACATGGAGTCAGGGAGAGGCTATTCCTTCAGGATGAACAGGGGTTTGGAATCGTGGGAGATCTTTTTCTTAAGGAGCAGTGCCATCAATTTGAAACTTACAGATCAGTAAAGAGGCTGAGGGCAGGGGACTTGTATTATTGTATTAAAAGGCTGGAAAATGGCTGTAGGATTTCAAGAATAGCAAAAGTCAGCTACTGCTCCCAAAGAATAGGCAAAAATTTATCCTTTAATTCTAATGGAAAGGATGGAGCTGTTGTCTTGCTTATTGTACACAAGGCAGCTTTTTAAGCCTGAGTATACCTTTGTATGTACTTCCTTGTGGAAGATGCTGGGTAAGATTAGGGTGCTATCAAAGACTTGAGTGTGAGTGTGAACAGATGCCTCCCAATTCGTGTCACCGAACAAGGGCCTTGCTGCTGATTAGCACAGGTGCGTTCTGTGCTGGGGTGCCATAGCACACCTTTCACCAGTGCTGTGTCCTAAGTGTGTCCATACAGGAAAAATGGGAAGAGTGTGGCCTTACAGTTCTCTAACACCCATCAGTTTCCAAGGTAACACACAGCACGATAAGGGCTCACAAAGCAAAACCGCTAAATCCTCTGATCCGCGCCGGAAACAGGACAGCCCAACTGTCAGTCACAGCACAAACATGGATGGAGGAAGTCTGTGATAAAACAGCTTTTCCAGTGCCAGTTGTTTAGATTTCCTAAACAGTTACTGGCATGAGATGACAGCCTGTTGTTTAACTGTTGTAAGTTGGGGGTTTTGCCCATTATTCAGCACGGTTCTTCTGTAATGCTCCATGGGTTTCACCGAGAGCAAAGACTGCATAGTGCATAGCTGTGAGACAACACATGGAAAGGATTCACGTGTTTGTGTGCTGGTGCTTCTGAAAATCTGTGTTTCTTCCTCTAAATACTGTGATTCAGCACCTTAAGATAGCAAAAATTGAATTTTCACAATTAATATTTGTAGTATTGCATTTTAGGGACTGGTGGCAGTAAAGCAGACCCAGAACGTTCTCTTGCTCACTCAGAATCATGGAAAACTCCATATTTTGAAGGGGGGTAATGAGATGTGTAATGCAAAAGAGATTTTCTGTCATTTAAATATTCTATTACCAAGCTTAAAAACAGAGAAACAGTGTTAGGGCATTGTTGCACTGCATCTTTTTCATTGAGTAGCACTCTGTAGAGCATATTATGGGGTGATGTTCTACTCCTGTGTTTCTGCAATAAGGAGTCTGAGATATTTTGTTTGTTTAAATCAGTTACTGTTTCACTTTTTACAGCTTTAAAATCATAGTGGTTAAGGTGCTTCAGACTATGAGTTCAGGGTTCTTTTTAACAGGAAATAAGAAGAGAGCAGAGGGAAGAGGAGTAGCTTATTATGTGTGTGTGTTCTTCAGGACTGACTCTTATTTTTTTCTTTTGTTCAGTTGAACAGGCAAAATGGACTTCTCCAAGCTCCCCAAAATACGCGATGAGGACAGAGAGGCTTTTGTTGGCTATGTTTATGGAGTCTCAGGACCTGGTAGGTATTATTTTGTAAAGGAAGTCATAGATTTTGTTTTATTTAGGATCTTATTAATCTTCACTTGAAAGCAGAGACGTATAAAAGAGCTCTGGGTGGTTCTTTTAATGCTTTTTTTGGGTGGGGGACTTCAAGAAGAATTACTGACTTAGAGTCTGACAAACTACTAAAAAAACTGCTAACAAGATGTTGCCATTAATTAACCTTTTTTTAAAAATGTAATGAACAGATGCAGGCAGTTGAATAAAAACCACAATAATAATAATAACAAAAGGTAAGCTTTCTGTATGAGAAAAGGCCCCTTGGTTGGAAATCTGCAGGGCCCAATCTGCTAAGCTTCTCTAAAGGGGTATGAAATAAATAGTCTCTTCTCACTGAAAGTTTGTCCGTGTGCTTTCTGAGATCCTCAGTCCCTGTCAGTGTCAAGCTGTTCTGTTTACTGCACCATGGGCTGGGAGAGTTCAGCAAGGAGCCACAAGAGTCAGGGAAGGTGATAGAATGTGGTGATAGTGCAGCTGGCAGAAGCAGGACTCTTTCTTCATCTTTATCAGCTGAAATAGTTTAGGCTCTGCTTGGAACAGCTTTTGAACACAGGCAGACTCTACTGGCATTTCTGCTCCGTCCTGCATTCTCTTCAAGAGCTGAAGGAAAGGATGGGAATGTGAGAACAGAAGATTAGCAAGTATTTTTGTTAATGCAACATATTTGATGAATAAGAAAATCCCTACCTAAATAGGCACAAGTTTTTTAACTGCAAATTCTGTAACTGCAGAGGTGGTACTTAGAAACAATTTTAAACTGACACAGCTTTCTTTCCCAAGAAGAGGAAAATGTATTTTTGTGTAAATATGTGAAGCTTACTTCCATTACTGTGATCATAATATTCAAGACATAATAAATTTTGTTCTAAAGCAGCCAGGACTCCGTATATGACCTGCTGAAATCTATCTCAAAGCATCAAGAAGTTTCAGGCCCAAAACATGCTGCACAACAATTGTCATCTGTTGAAAGTTAAATTTAAGTGCCCTAAGATAGACAATGCTTTTCTACAAAAAACAGTATTTTTTTAAAAGCTGTCTAGGCATCACTTTAGATGTAAGGGTATTTAGCCAGGTGCCTTGGCTTCATCTATCCATGTTTATGCCAGCATCCAGATGCTACCAAGGTAAACAGAAGTTTAAGTGACTTGAAAATGCTGGCCCCCAACCACAGGTATATGTAACTATCAGGCATCAGGTGAGTTTTGCCATTTTCTTGTGTGTTTTCATTTAGCCAGATGAGGATGTGGCCCAGCTCACTGCAAGGGAGAAGTGCCTATAGAACTTGTTTGTCAGAGTTTACAGCATCTCACACCCTCAGCGTTTGCAATCTGTCAGGACAGATAAGAGAAATTATGGCCTGAATTGTCCTGTGAATTACTACATTCTCACAGTGTCCTCTTATTCTGGATAAAGGACAGAGTGAAAACTGTAGGAAAACTTATTCTTTTGACTTTTAAACTAGAAATACCAGGAGTTGTGGCATCCTTTCATGAAGTCAAGAGTGCGTGTCTGATATGGGTGAATACCAGGTCCATGCTGTGCAGTTCTTACAGACTTGTGATGGGTAAATTTCCTGAGCCTCAGGAAAAATAACTCACCTATGTGCCCGTCTTTTGCAGTGGTCACAGCCTGCAACATGGCAGGCGCTGCCATGTACGAGCTGGTACGAGTGGGACACAGCGAGCTGGTGGGGGAGATCATCCGGCTGGAAGGGGATCTGGCAACTGTCCAGGTCTATGAGGAAACTTGTATCCTTTTCACTGCTCCCTCTGTGCTGCCAGATACTTTGGGTTCTGGCAGGACCTCTGTTCTGCATGTGTTTTGTAAATTTTGGGTTTGAGGTGAAGCTTACCTTATGTGGCTATGTAGCGAGGAGACTTCTTTTGACTGGAAATCAAAGCGTACCTTAGAATTCAAGTGCATTTTAATGCCTCTTTGTTAAGGCAGTTGACAAGTGTCAACCATAAATGGCAAACCTAAGCAATATTTGTTGCATCTTTGTCTTTGCTTTTGATAACTGTGCTTGTATAATGCTTAAAAAGAAATGTGAAGTGGGCAGGATGCCTTCTTCTGGATGGAGTATTTTGCCAAGCATGATAGATTACACTTTTTCTTCTGCAGTAGGCTTACTCTATCTTGGTCCAGCTGTGATGCAGCATATATTCTAAAAGCTAGACAACTTAAAATGTATTTTTTATTACACACACACGCACACAAACATGTGTGTATATACATATATATGAGAGAATGTAAAAAAAAAAGTCATGAAACTTGAAGGCAGGCCTCTTTCCCCCTCCCAAGGGGACTGTATCTGTAGAGCCTAGGAAAAATGCTGTGCTGGCTTCCAAACCTTGGTTCTGAAGAGCTTGCTGGCAAACTGCTGACTAGGTCCTGTCTCTGCCTAATAATTTATAATTTTAGATGGCATCATTGTTACAGTATCGAGTAGCTTTCAGTACATGGAACAAGTTTGAGTATAGTTTACTTTTAATGTCCTCTTGAGAGGAAGCTTGGTCATAGGCCTCTCCAAAGTCGACTCATATTAAATCTATTAAATTTGTCTAAGTTTTGGAGATTTCTTTTGTATTCCTGCAGGCCCTTCTGCCAAGGTGCTGGCCCTTTGCAGAGAAAAGTCCATTGTGCATCTTTGGAGCTTAGGTAGTGCACAGACCTGACAACTTGATACAAGACAGGAGGACAGTAGTGCTGGTCTTAGACAAAGTCCTTTTAAAATTAGGCTGCTGTTGAAAAAAGCTGTGTGAGGCTCAAGATCAAAACAGCTGTTCTCTATAAACAAATTCTGAAGTGAAAAATTCCGTATTTCATAACATTATCTGACTTAAACAGCTTAATCTGTTTTCTAGGTTTGAAGATGTAAGAAATGTGTGATGTTTTGTCATCCCACTGCCTGGCACTGCAGTGAATTCATCCATATTAGTTGACATTAGTTGCCAACAGCAGGTGACTTGAACAAATGATTGTAAAGCAGAATATTTGCCACTACTTAGCCTCTCTAGAGGGTGGTGAACTTTGCTGTTTGAGCAAATTCAGAATTTAGTATGAGCCCTACATGCTTCTCAAATGCTGATGTGTAACATAGGAATAGTATTACCTTAAAGTCAGAAAAGGAGCTAGAGAGTATGATGTGAGCTGGTGACTTCTGCCTGGTTTCTTTCCCTTGTTCTGGATGAACTTTTCCTCAGCAAATCTTTAGCTGGTGTCTCTGTAGGAGACCCTGTGCTCCGTACTGGGAAGCCCCTGTCAGTGGAACTGGGGCCTGGCATTATGGGAGCTATTTTTGATGGTATCCAGAGACCTCTCTCAGACATCAGCGCCCTGACCAAAAGTATCTATATCCCTAGAGGTGTCAACGTGTCAGCTTTGAGCCGAGATATCAAATGGGACTTCACACCTTCCAAAAATCTGCGGGTAGGTTCTGACAATCCTGTGTTCCCCTCTTGCTCCTCTACCCCCAGAGCTTAGGCCAGGAGCAGTGGTCTAAGGCTGTGCCTGCTGGGACCTGTGGTTAATGCTGTGTTTATTGAAGTTTGCAAAAAGGAGTGCTAGGAGGTGGTAGTGATGCATGAGACTGGATGGGGATCACCAAAATTTACTTGATATGATTTACTGTGTGTTGCTGCTGCATATGAGATATTTACAGAGTTTTGATGTATTTACCAAACCATAGAGAAACTCCTGGAATTGCAGTAAGCGTTAGCAGGAGCAGGTGTTACCTGAGGAAAAAGAATGACTGCAGCACACATTTTGCAAATGGTGAAGGTAGCCTTAGAGCTGGAAAATGTCATAGCTTTAGCCCTTTGCAGCATCTTTTTTCCAACCCTGCAGGTTAGCATGTGCTGTCCTTTCTCTTCTTAGCACATTAGGTTGAGAAGTGGAAAAGAAATGAGGAAAATTTCTTTTGTCTGTTAGTAATTGCTCCTGTCTGAGCCTTGAAAGGCACTTGAGCACAGGTAGTGTTGTTAGCAATGCTGTTGGAGTAATGAGATATGTAAATGAGCTACTGTGCTGTAACAAGGAATTTTTAAAAGGGGTAATCACAGTGCTAGACTTAATAGCTGTAGTATTTTTTACAGTTTGTCAAGGTTCTTTTTTAAAAGTTATGACTAATAGACCTGTTCTGATTTTAGGCTGGCAGCCACATCACTGGTGGAGATATTTATGGTGTGGTGGATGAAAACTCCCTGATCAAACACAAAATCATGCTGCCCCCACGAAATAGGGGAACAGTTACATACATTGCTCCTCCAGGAAACTATGACACTTCAGTAAGTCTCCCAAACAGCATTTGCTGGTATATTCCATGTCTCTTTCCTAAGGTTGGTGTACTCTTTCTGTTCTGCATGAGGCCAGCTAAAGTGTTTCATGCAACAAGGTGTCTGAG
The DNA here is from genome assembly GCF_017590055.1 of Onychostruthus taczanowskii. Lineage (NCBI taxonomy): Eukaryota > Metazoa > Chordata > Aves > Passeriformes > Passeridae > Onychostruthus > Onychostruthus taczanowskii. The sequence continues at coordinate 1,624,409 of NW_024500794.1, read as the reverse complement.
TTAATGATCACTTCAGCTACCCTGCCTGCAGGGGTTGCATTATTATTTTGTGCAGCTATTTTCTATGTGTATGGCTTCCCAATGGCACTTCACTGTGCCATGTTTGATGACCTCTGTGGGGATCTACAATATCTTAGGAATATGTAAAATTCACTTGCTCTTCAAAAGCGTATTTTTAATGTATGGTATGTCTTGCTCTGTTTTCCCCCAGAGGCTTTGTAAATATGGGAAAGAGCCTTCCCTCGGGAGGTGATGATTGCATGTTGAGGTTCTGAGAGCTCTGTGGTGTTATCAAAGGCCTGTGCAGACTAGTTAAAATGAGAATGTGTGTGCTGGTCCAGCATGCAGCTCTTAGCTTACTTCACATGTCTGGTGCTCTCTGTTAGGATGTAGTGTTAGAGCTGGAGTTTGAAGGTGTGAAGGAGAAGTTCACCATGGTGCAGGTGTGGCCTGTACGCCAAGTCCGTCCTGTTACTGAGAAGTTACCAGCCAATCATCCTTTGTTAACTGGCCAGCGAGTCCTGGATGCCCTCTTCCCGTAAGCACTTCCTTTTATTTTCTACTGTGTAAGAAATCTCTCTCTTAGGGGGAAGCAGAGGCAAGAGGCCTTAGAGCATTGGGTTTTTTTAAGGGTAAGCTTTCACCATGTGTCACAGCATAATCTTAAAAAATATTAAGCTGAACTTCTCATATTTATTTAGCAGGTGAACCCACTGGTGGAAAAAGGAAGTTTAGAAAAATTGTTCTTCTAGGGCATTAATCTAGAAAAAACTGGACATGCATGAACTTAACATAATCGTGTCACATCTGCAGAAAGGCTGGAATTTTTGAGCTTGCTATCTTCATTTGAATGCATGAGTAGGATATCTTTCCATGGTTTTGAGGATGTGTAGTTTCCAATGATTTTCAAGTTGCTACTTAGGAAAATTGTTGCACTTAACTGTAACACAAACTGCTCATTTAAGCAGCTAACTTCCAAGACACTGAATTCAGTTATTTTGGTCCTGATATATTGTGCTGCTTATTCTATAACACACAGCTAAGTACAGTTGTTCTTTTCTTAGCATTTCCATTCCATCACTGCTTCCAGCTGTGAAAACTGCTATGTTTCAAGCCCAAAAGTCATGCTGTTGTATCAGCATAAGTCATATACTTCAAGGACAGGAGAAGAAAAGGATGGTTTAATCCCTCGATTTTTTGTTTAGTGAAATAGCTCTGTGTTTCTCACCCAGAACACTGAATGTGACTCCTGTCATTCTGCTCTTGATGAGGGAGTTCTAGTGAAAAATATATTCTAAGATGGGAAAGAGCTGTTTTTTAGTTCCTTGCAAAACAGAGTCCTTTTTCTTTACTCAGGTGTGTACAAGGGGGTACAACAGCGATTCCTGGGGCATTTGGTTGTGGAAAGACTGTGATCTCACAGTCTCTTTCAAAGTACTCCAACAGTGATGTCATCATTTATGTAGGCTGTGGAGAACGAGGAAATGAAATGTCTGAAGTACTGAGAGATTTCCCTGAGGTTAGTATTGAGATTTCATGGAGAGTAAACCTTCCTGGGAAGACTTGCCATTGTACTGGTATTGTAACTGAGTAAAATATCATGGTGGTAGAGCGACTTGAAATGATTATCTTTGATCATCTGCCTTGAAGCTCTGGCAAAAATCCCTTTTGGCTTGTTCAAGAATTATTTCAGTGGCCTCTCGATAAACATCTGGACTAGTTTTTGGGTGTACCTTCTAAATTGTTTAAAATAAAGCCAGAATGAGTGTCAGAAGAATTTAGCACAGTTGTAAGTGTCTCACCTGTTGCTGGCCATGTCTCTTAACTTGACCATGCATAGAAAATGCAGCATCCATTTACAAGTTGCAGGGTGGTGATACAGGTACCAGATATTAGTTTGACATGTTAAGCTTTGGAGTACCTTTTGAATGAAGTAGAAAATACCTTGTTAATAAAAAAAATAATGAACCAAAACAAAAAAACAGCAACCAAGCAACAGATTTACCAATCCTTGTACCTGTTACTATGTTTTAGTGAAGTTGTTGTGCCAGGGTCAGCTAGTATGAACAGTCAGGTAAAAACATCACTGTCAGAAATAGGGGCTAAAAGGCTTGGGTGTGTTGATTGGTGACAAAGTGGGAAGGTCAAGCTGTGCTAGCCTTGAAGAAGGCAGATGCCAGGGTATTCATAAATGGAATTCTACACAAATGTCAGGGTGTGCATTCTGTTGTTCAGGCTTGTAAGGCTTCACTGAGGTTAAAAATGTGGTTTTATGTCCAGTTGTCAAATACTAACTTGGCTTCTTGTAGATGGGGAAAAAAAGATCTCTAATTCCTAATGGACTTATGATAGCAGGCTAAGAATTTTTAGCTCTTTCAGCCTGGAAATCTGAGAGAGGACCATGTGCTTCCTTGTGCAGTGGGTTTGTCATTACTTACTTGAATGGGATCAACAGGGATTTGGCAGTTGCAGAAGATGAGGTGAGACTGAAGCATGTACATTAAAATATTAAGCTGTGTGTAGTCTGAAAGACAAACCAACATATCCTAAAATTTTGAATCTCATCTCTGCTCTTGGTAGAATAGCTGTGAGGAGAGTATCCTGACACAAGGCAAGTAAAACAGTAAAAAAAAAAAAAAAAGGCAGCAAAAAATTAACAAAAAAAGCTTGCTACTGTTACAGTTTGGGTGTTTTTCCTTTTCTTGCATTTTAGTTAACAATGGAAGTTGATGGCAAGGTAGAAAGCATCATGAAGAGAACAGCTCTAGTAGCAAATACTTCCAACATGCCCGTGGCTGCCAGAGAAGCCTCCATCTATACTGGTAAGATTTACAAGAGGATAGAGAAAGTTGTGTGTATAAAGCAAGCCATCATTCTCTAGTATATTCAGTTCCTGAGATGACCATATCAAGAAGCCAGTTTAGTTTCAGAAGTAAACCCTTTCAGACCTTACCTGCACAAAGTCTTAGTATCTTAATTGAATCTGACTTGCTTGCATGTAATTGCCATTTCTGAATATTTAGTAAATTTTGTTTATAAGGTGTATTTACTGTGCCAGGACTTGTGTAGGTTTTCTGCATGTGTTAATTCTGTAAGCTTTAGGTTTTGACTAGCTTTTTGCTGACAAGTACAGCTACTTAACGGACAGGAATAATATTCTCCGAGTTGGTAGACTAATCTTTCCTTTGCAGCCTCTTGAAGGCTTTTTTTTAAGTTCTTTTTTATGAACAATTGTCAGATAATTCAAATAAAACACGACCTTTTCTCACTCTTGTATTCTGGTGGTTTGAAAGGGAAGGAGACATTTTACAGTAAGTGGAGTCTGTGTTCCTGGTTTCAGTGAGGGAAAGAGTAGCATCAGTGACATTGCAGTGTCTCTTCAAAGAAATACACTTGAATGTAAGATGAATCTGAGTGATTCATAAACAAAAATGAGGAGAGTGAGAAGAAATAAACAGCAACAGCAAAAAAGAGACAGCAGGGACATAAGCAGGAAGAAAGAGTAACTTCCATTGTCTGTTTCCATCAAAATGTAAATCAAATAATTTGGTTTATTTGCATACTTATGATGACATGTAAGCACAGAATTCCTTTCTGTACTGTCTTTGTCACAGGAATCACCCTGTCCGAGTATTTCCGGGATATGGGCTACCATGTCAGTATGATGGCAGACTCTACTTCCCGATGGGCTGAGGCTCTCAGGGAAATCTCAGGGCGACTGGCTGAAATGCCAGCTGGTGAGTAGCCTTTCCTCAGTCTAGGCTTGTAAATGCAGCCCTTCAAACTCCGAGCCTTTGGCTGAATCTCTGTGTTGGTGTTTGCAGACAGTGGTTATCCAGCCTACCTCGGTGCCCGTCTGGCCTCTTTCTACGAGCGAGCCGGGAGAGTGAAGTGTCTGGGAAATCCTGATAGGGAAGGCAGTGTCAGCATTGTCGGAGCGTGAGTGTTGCATTGCTTTGCCTCTGCACTGGCTGTGGTTCTTCCTCACTGTTTTGTGTGACACAGTACCTTTTTGTCAGACAAAAGGGCCTCATTGCTCTGTGCAGCTGCAGAATTTAAAAATATGGGAGTGAGTAGGTAGATAGTCTCTGCTCACCCAGAACTGCTGCTAAATTGTGCGTGGGGGCAGAAGGAATGAATGCAGACAGGTAGCTCTGTGGAATCACAGGCACAGCAATCGGATCAAATGGCTCAGGGAAGAACGTCATTAGGGCTCTCTGAAAAGTATGTCAAACCATGCTCAGAGCAGGAAAGAAGGGGCAGTTGGAGCAGCACTTGGGGGCATAATGAATCATGACTCTTATGCTCAAATAGAGTAGAATCCCATGGAGCAGTGTATCTCAGGCTGTGAGAAGCATGTTGTCCACAGGCATTCTCCTAGGTGATACTGGTTTGTGTATCATACCCTCGGCAAAGTGGATTCCCTGTGTTTTCAAGAGGGCCCCTGGCATCTGCAAGAACACCCAGAGCTGATTTTTTGCTCTGCTTAGTTCTGTTCACAGCATACGTACATAAGGGCTTTCTGCTTTTGAGTTTGGAAGACAATTTTTTTTTTAATCTCTGGAAAGGCATATATTGGAGTGTCAAGAACAAATGAAGTAGTTACTGTATAGGTGAATATCAAAAATAATTTCAAATTGGCATATTGTTTTCTGTAAAATCACTGCACTGTGTATTCATGATGTTCTGTCAGCACTCTTGCTGAATCTGTTCTAGTTGAGACAGGTTTCATGATCCAAGCTGGAGTTACTACCTGGAGCTAACATGACTGAAATTACACCTTAATACTGTCAATCAGTTGCTGATGTAACTATTTCATGGTATGCTTGATATTACCCCTGTGTGGGTATGCATCAAGCACTTTCTGCAAACATATTGCGATCTATTATTTACTTGAAATCATGTTGACTTTTCTGGTTTCTCTTCACTGAGCTGTGCAGTCAGTCATATGTTCAGTACTTCAGTTTGAACTGTGAAAGCAACTCTGACAACCTTTCCCTATCTCTTCCTGCTCAGTGTCTCTCCCCCAGGTGGTGACTTCTCTGATCCTGTCACATCTGCTACCCTGGGCATTGTTCAGGTACGTCTCACAACGTTGCAGCTCTTCTGTCCGCTTTGTTAGACTCCAGATGGTTGTACTTCAGCACATTTGTGCCAGTGCCTGGGGTGAGCTTTGATTTGACACAGGCAGCATTGTAGGGTGTTTTGGAAAATGTTCTAACACTGTGAAAGGGGACCTTGTGAGATGGTCTCAAACCGATGTGTTTGAGACCCCTTTGGAAGAGGGAGTGAAGGCAGCAATTCCTTCCAACATTGCCTACTCAGGGATATCTGTGTGTTTTCTAAGTGCTGCCTATTTAGCTGCACTGCAAATGTATCTGTTCCAGCTGAGATGGAAAGGAGACCACTCTATATAGGTGCATTGAAACCACAAAAAATCCTCAGAGAAGCTGACTGGGAGTGTCTTGCAACTCTTTGGAGTTTTGGGAAAAGCAGTTACATCTATTTGGTCTCATCTTCACATAGACTCCAATATCGACATTGCTATGGTTAATTGCTCCCTCATGAGCAGTCTCAAGCTGAATAAATCTGAACTCAGCTTAAAAATTGCACCATTTTATGAAAAGTGTTATTTGAATGTCACTGCTATAAGCTCCCAGGCTTCCATTTGTGAAGCCTTTGCTATGCTGCATTAACTCCAACTTGCTTGACTTGCTCTCTCTATTTTTTTTTAATTGCCTTCAATTATTTTAGTTCACTTTTGATTTGGAGAGCTGATTGACCTTTCTGGCTTCTGGCAGGTTTTCTGGGGCCTGGATAAGAAGCTGGCCCAGCGCAAGCACTTCCCATCTGTGAACTGGCTGATCAGCTACAGCAAGTACACGCGAGCCCTGGACGAGTACTATGACAAGCATTTCACAGAATTCGTCCCTCTCAGGACAAAGGCCAAAGAGATCCTACAGGAGGAAGAGGACCTTGCAGAGATTGTGCAGCTTGTTGGGAAGGTGAGTGACCAGATGTGGGTGTCATTGAGCCGTCCTCCATTTCCTTATGGTTAGTGCAGGCTTTTGACCATGTCTCAGAACAGATCTGATGGATGCTGCATTGCACACAAAAGATCACTGGCAGATGTCAGACTCTCTCACCTCGAACTGTGCTTTATTCCAACTTTCCTACATGTTGTTTGACTTCTAATGACAAATAGTTTTTCAGATTTGCTAAACCTTGGCTTGGTGCTGCTTTTCTTATGTAAATGATATTGGGACATCTGCTGCTTGCTTTAAAGTTCACTTGCTTCAGTGTTCTATTCTGTTCTATTGCTGAAATGCCCTTTGCTGCAACTTAAAGTACTATTCCATTGGAAGCAGTCTTTGTAGAGAAATTATGCAAACCCATCTTTACTGTTGAAGTTATCTGAAGGGTTACAGTTTTTTAGAAACCATGTTGTTAACTGCAGGACAGAGGTGTTGGCATTTACTAGTTGGCCTGTAGAAACAACGTGAAGTCTGCTTTCTAAAGAACTTGTGATTATCTGTTTTTTCTTTTGGAAACCTGTGACATATGGCTCCATTTTGCAGGCATTCTTTAATTTCTTTTTTTCACTTCACTGTTTTGAAGAGAAAGCTAAACTTGGACAGGAGAATTTCCACTGAAAGCTCTCAGAAAGGACCCAGTGAAAACTGTGTTTCAGCTTAGCACTGTAAATATGATAATTGGCAGGTTCCTGGCACATACTTGACAGTTGTTTAATTCTGTGATGTTCAGATGAGATATTATGATTTACAGAGCTGTAGCAGTGTGTAGTAACATGTATTAAGTACAGTTACATGGAGGAAGTTTGCTCATGATGCTCTGTCTCTTCACTGATGTTCTAGTCCAACCAAGACGAGACCTTTCATCAGATCTTGCCTAGTAGAGCTCTCTTCTCTTGATGTGTCTCTGAAGAAAAGGAAATGGGGTCATAGGACTTTCTGCAGTTCTTTATTTACAAAACCATCTTCTGAAAGAGTGGTTTGCAAAGCAGGGTAGGATTGGGTCCTTGGTGAGGAAGGGATATTCATAAGCCAGTACTTGTGACTAGGCATTGTTCTCACAATAGAATTACTGGAACCGGTGGGTTTTTTTCTCAGAGATGTTTTTTTTGACAGTTCCTTTCTGTCTGGGCTTGGCTAACAGCTGCAACAAATCTTTAGAAAGGGGGAATTGTGGAAGTACAGTTGGGTGTAGTTTTTTCTTTTTAGCTCTGAATTCTGTTAGATCTTCTCATGAAAGAAGGTCCAAACTTCCTGTTTAGAAAGCAAGTTGGGCTACTTAAAGCTTAATCAGACCCCTTTAGTAAAAGGATGATGAAGGTGGAGAAGAGCAACCAAGAGCCATGTGGTGCCAAGAGTAGCAGTGTGCAGCAGTTTTGGCTTTCCTGTGGAGTATGACAGGCATTTTCATCAGTCCTTTTCTTTTCTTGAATGCCAGGTGGGAAAAGGACATTGGTAACGGTGCAAACTAGTACCAAATCCTTTAGCTTGCTTCTTGATCTAGCATGCTGAGATCTAGCCTTTCTTCCATAAGGGTTGAGGAAGGTATAAATTAATTTCTCTTTATGTAGGAGGGTGATGTTTCAATGTATCTCATAGCAAAGCTGTTTGCATTTTCAGTGTCTGGTGGCTTTTCCATGATCTTAAACAGTGGGAAGGAAGTTCCCTATCATCAGATAGACCTAAAGCAGATTTACTGTTTGGCCCATCTTAATCTGGCAGTCAGTTAAATTTGCTGTTCTATAGCAGGGAGTGAGAAATACCCAAAAGACAGAGTTCTACTTAATCCTGTCTTAGGATTAAGACAGGACATGTACTTGGCCAGGACATGTTCTTGGCCATGTGTCTTCATGGACTTGAGTACTAAACTAACTGTTTACCTTACTTTTCTAGGCTTCCTTGGCGGAAACAGATAAAATTACCTTGGAGGTTGCCAAGCTGATAAAAGATGACTTCTTGCAGCAGAATGGTTACACTCCTTATGACAGGTGAGATCTGACTGGCCACTGCCCTCTTAGTCCTGTGCAGTCTGGAATGATACAGTTATTTCACATGGAAGCTGACCAGTGCAGAAATTAATGTTACTGTCTGTAAAGAAGTGGAAGAACTGTGCATAGGTAGCTCATTCAACAGTGCATTCACATTGTCTTACCCAAGGCATGCAGACACCTTCTGAAAGCAGAACCCTTCGGGGTTCCCAGGTCCTCCTCTATTGTTCTGTTAGCCAGTGTTTCTGCAGTAGCATGTCTGAGGAGGAGGACAGGACTGCTTTATTTTCATAGACCTCATCCAAAGTCTTCCTGTTTACCCCATCAAAACACAGGGGACTGCGAGAATCTGTTTTCAGTTACTATTGCATAATTCTTGAGTAAGTTTGATCCATCAAAAAAACCCTTACTCTCTCCCTAGTGAACACTTCTTTTCATGCTATCCTTGTGTTTTAACAGCCTGGCAAGGGGCCTTTTTGTACTTCATCTCACTCCCCAGCCCAGGTAGATCAGGAAGTCTCAAGCAATTCATCACTAGAAATGTCGACATCCATCATTTTGTAACAGTGTGTGCCTTTGATCAGGTTACTAGGACAGGTATGTGTATATGCTATAGGAAGCACAGCAGTACCACATAAATAATAATGAGGTACCTTTTATGGCACTCACCTACCTATTGAAAATGGAACTGCATGAAGTGCTCTTGTCATAGAGAAATTCCTTTTCCTGTGAGCAAAGAAACTTGCAGAGCTGTCATCCCAGCCTCGTAGGAGGAAGCCTGCTCCCTTGATGGACAAAACAGGAAGGAGGAATTCTGTTGGCTGCTCATTGTTTTCCTTTACTTGTTAGCATTGGCACAGATTGAAATGTGAGACTTGTAGAGCAGCAGTTCCTGTTCACTCCTATTTTGCCTGAATGTTTGGGTACTGCTTCAGAAACCTCAACTTCTGTCAGCTTCAGGATGATTGTCTTGTCCTGCAATTTGACTGTTTAAAAATGTGGGACCTATTTGAGGCACCCCCTCTCCTTTGGCAGTATACATTAAAAATCACTGGAGTAAGGCAGGCTGACACTCTTTCTCTCAGGGGAGGATGCTGATAACTGTTCCAAGATGCCTGACAGGTCCTCTTCTATTCCATCAGGTTCTGCCCTTTCTATAAAACAGTGGGAATGCTTTCCAACATGATTGCATTTTATGACATGGCACGCCGTGCTGTAGAAACCACAGCTCAGAGTGACAATAAGATCACGTGGTCCATCATCCGAGAGAACATGAGCGAAATCCTCTACAGACTTACCTCCATGAAGTTCAAGGTATGTTTGTAAGGAAGTGGCTTGTCCTGCTTCCTGTGAGCTTCCAGGGCCTCTGGAAGGCTGACTCAGTGGTGTTTACCAAAGACCTTTACCAAAAGGTCTGTGAACAAGAGACTCTTTGCCATCACTTTGAAGACGTAAAGCATTGGTTTGAGCACAGGAATGGTCAGTGCAGAAATCCAGTCAGCTGATGCTGACTGCACAGCCTTGGCAACTCCACCTTCAGCAGTCTCTTTTGTGTTACATATAGTCATGGTAACAGTACAAGCATCTTTTTCAGTTTGCTTTGGGGATTTTGTGATAAAATTCTGTAAAAATATTGTAACATGTTCTAAGGAGACTATTGTCAGAGAGAAGCAGCCTGAAGCCAAACATGGGACATGTCATATGTTATTGCAGGAGCGTTTCTTTCCTTAACTTTTATTTACAGTAGCTCAGTTAACATTTCTATCATTCAATTTATCCTGGATTTAAACTTCAGGCTGCTTATTCCTGTCTCTAATATAAAAGAGAGTGCTGGAAGTGGGGAGAGGAAGGGAGGAGTAACTTTAGCATGGACTTAAGACAAAGCAAGTGAATTGGAGCACCTGCTCTCGGTAACTTCAGATGCCATCATTTTAGAGTACAGCTTTACTAAAACTCCTCCAGAGCATGCTGGTGTAGCAGTTACTGGTAGGACAATGGGTAACCTGTGATACTGACTGATCTCCTCTGTGAAATGTAATGCTTATTCTGTTAAAACTCATGTAAGTCAATACTGCAAATCTTCGAAGAACAAGTAGCAGTGGATTAAATCTGTTTAGAATTAAGTATTCTGCCATGCCAATGTATTCTGTTCCTGCAGGGTACTGGCTTGTTTCTGCAGTAAGTGGGTTCCTGGTGTATATGCTCAAAGCATCAAGAACATAACAAGATGCCCTTGGGGACATGAGCTTCTTTGAGAGCTGCTTATGTAGATAGAATAATTAAAACACTCCCTACAAACCCTGGCTCACCAGCAGGCACCTGCAGTACAGCAGAGCAGTGGACAGCGTGGCTGAAAAAGGCAAATCAGAGAGTGAATACATGTTAAGTGGAGCTGGACCTCTAATAGCTATGAAAGGAAAATTGTATTCCCCAGGTCAGTCTGACAGGTGTGAGGATTCAGATGTCCTGCATCCTGTGGTTTGGGTACTTTGGAGAGCCAGTGTAAGAAATAGTGCATCCACATGTGTAAGGCCTCTGCATTTACCAAGAGTTGCCCTGACCCAGAGGATCTTAGCACTCAGGGGAGCATGGTGAAGGCATTGAACAGATTTCACAGCCTGACAGTTAATGCTTCTTGCAGAGGAAACCTTGCAGCCTCAGACCAAAGGTGATAATTTTTTTGCCTTTGTCTTTCATGAAAAATATTCTGAGAAAATGAAGCTGTGCAAAGATATTTTTGAGATTTTTAATTACACAATACATTTTAATTTGAACCAAACAACCTCTAAGTAATTGCAGAGTAACTCTTCCACTTAATGGGGATGCACTGCATTTGGTGTGGGGATAGGTTCTGGTATTAATCACTGCAGCTCTTAAATCACACAGCATTAACCAAGACCCTCAGTATTTTTGCTTGCTTTCCAAATCAGTTGCTCTACAATGCAGTAACCACTGCTCATGAAAAAAAAAATCTCTTTCCAGTACCCATTCTGTCTGCTCACTAATGTGGGAAGAGAATGAGATTTAAACCCTCTGGCTCTTGATGAGAGAGATACACAGGATGCAAAGACAGAGCTACAGTGCCTGCTCTGCAGTTGGCAAGTGTTAATCCTGAGGTCAAGAGGTTACAGCAGAGGCAAACCAGGGCTGACTTAATTACCATGGGCTTTTCCTGATGGATCTATTTACTTGCTGTGTTTTTTCAGGACCCTGTCAAAGATGGTGAAACAAAAATCAAGGCGGACTATGCTCAGCTGTTTGAGGATATGCAGAATGCATTTCGCAGTCTGGAAGACTAAACTCGACCTCTGTGACCACTCCAGTTTGTCCTCTCAGTTCCTCATCTCAGCTCCTCTGCTTCCCTACCTTAAAAGAATGATGCAACAGTACTTGAGTTGATAAATAACCCTGTGTTTCCCCTGTTCATACTCAGAGAGTGTCTTTACAAGAAACATTCCTCTTAGTTTGTATTTGGCATTGCTTTGTGCGTCTGAAGTGGTGAGTGATGTGTGAATGGGCCTGGCTGAGTGAGGAAATGCTGTTGTACACTTCTAGGGTGGGAAAAATTTCACTTTTCCTCTCCCAGCTCTCCTGGTAACCAGTCTTTCCCCTCGGGGTGTAACCAGTTGAGCTGCACTGGCAGAGGAGGTGTAGGTCTTCATGCAGTACATTGCGAGCTGGCAGTGGGAAGGGCATTTACACCTGCCACTTTGCTAAGTGACTATCAGACATAGAATTCCTTGTTCTCAAACAGAATTTTTGACCATATTGTGATGACATGTTGATACAACCAAAAATTCTTCACTACTCTGTCATTTCTGTCTCTCAGCCGAGTCTTTTGGTACTGAAATGAGGTAGTTCTGGGTCCTCTTCAGGAAGGGACTAAGTAGAAGATGAGCATATGTAAGCGACTGGTATAATTTTGTACACTGGAGAAATACAATTTTATCTTCCTACTTAAAGCAGTTAGGACTGTTGGACTCAGCATCAGCTAAAATCAAAGCCACAGGTGCTCAGCTTCCAGCAGAATTTTACCTTCTTGGCACCCTTTCACCCCCTAAAATTTCCTGACACTCAGCTGCTTTACTTTGTGAAGCTTGTGATGCTGCCATGTACTGCAGGGCATGGTTGGCAAGGTACAGTGATGCCACACGTGCTGACCACAGTGTGGTCCTTGGTCCTTCCTTGGTGGTGCTCTGCCAGTGCAGTTGCCCCCAGTGCAATGCCCAGTTTATGCCAAGGAAAGGAAAGCACGTGCTTAGCCTTCTTCTTCCACCTGTGTTCACCTGGCCTGTTGGGTGGTGGCACAGAAGGTCCCCAGTTCCCCTGGGGGCAGGGGATGAATGGGGGAAGGTTGAAGAGTACAAAATGTATTTACTCCTGCCTTGTTGATTACGATGCAAGACAAACCAGTGGCTCTGGTCTTCTGCTCTGTGCTCTGGAAGCCCTCTGTCAAGCAGCTGAAACTGCTGTCTCTTGGGCTTTTTTTTTATCGGTAAAACTAGACTGAGATGAGGAATGAGCAGAGCGCAGCCTTTCTGTCAAACTCCCTGAGCCCAGCACTCATCCCATTGCTCCAGAGTGCAAGAGAGAGAGATGCTGGCATCCTCTCCAGTCTCTCCCTCTCGATTGTGTCAGGTGGCATCCTGTGCCCAGCTGGGTTCCAGCTGCCACCTACTGTTTTGTTAGTCCTGAGACAGCACCTGTTGTTGGTGACACCGTGCCTGCGCGAGCATTAATTCTGCACTGAAGTATTTCCACCGGCGCCAGCTTTGAACAGTAGTGATGCAAAGGGATCTTGTGCTACGGACCAAATGCTGCCACTTCCATTATGGTATCAACCCACTGTTTGTCAGGGGAGAGCCCAGCTGAACCTTAAAGGGATTGACTATTTTTGGTTCTCCCGAAAAGAAACTGCTCCTCCAGCTGATATTCTGGTAGTGAACGCTTAAGTTTACAGCTCACTAAACTTTTGGTGTATGCTGCTTATTTTATCAACGAGCATGTGTGAATGAGTAGTCACCATCCAAGCCCTTGCTGGGCTCATCATTTGTACCCTTCACCACTGTACAATGTAGCATTTCATGCTAGAAACCAGATGTTCTTATCTCTTTAAATAGAGGATGTTATAAACTTTACAGAAGATGTCTAAGATAATGCAGTTCTAATATTTATTGTGCTGTACCTGGCCCTGAAGTGTGACCAGTTTAAAGTTTCATATATATTTTTGTCCTTTTTGTTTTGTGTCTGTTTTCAGTGTTGAGATTCTGATGTTCACTGTGTCCTGCAAGTCTTCCTTCCACAGCTGTGGGAGGAATTACAACATGGGCAGAACCCCACCACCTACTTTATCTTGTATATTTCATAATGTACGTTGCTGGAAATTGTGTAAAAAATAAATTTAAAAAAATTGTTCAAGTCAATGAAAATAAAATTGATTTAAATTAGGTTTTATCTGTCCCATTTTCTTATGTCAAACCAAACCTATGCCACAGTGGTGTACACAGCAGCCCATCACAAAAGGTGACAGCTTGCTTAAAAAAAATTACTTCATCGCTTTAAGGATTTCTTCAAAACTGCAAGCAGTAATTTGGCATGGACTCTTTACTTCAGTTTTCCCATTACAGCTTGCACAGTTACAAAGTAGTAAATACTCTTAGGGCAGGTATTTTTAGGATTACTTTTAATACAATAGAAGTTGTAACTGTAAGTTTGTATTTTGTTGCCATGCATGCAAAACAACTGTAATTGTACCTTTTGAGGGCACTTGGCACCTTGGATCAGAAGCTGAGCAGCACTACTGGCCACAGCAACTCCTTTTGAATGAGGTGTTGAGACCTTCTCTGAACAGCAATGCATAAATGAAGAATACACTGAAAACATCACATTTGGCCCATTTTGTAGATTTGACCACTCTGTAACACCTCTTTGAAGAAAGTGTTCTGGTGTTTCATGGAATATATTAAGAGACACAGCAAGCTGAAGGCGTTCAAGTAAGTCCGCCGCCTCACAAAGGGTTGGAAGTCATAAGCTCATTTCCTGGCAACTATGGACTAGTAGTTCTCAGTAGATGTTAAGAAATCCATCAAGTGAAGTGATGAGTTCACGTTTTGGCAGTCTGGAAGTTACCAACAGGCAATGTCCTCACTTCATCCACTCGACTTTTGTGGATCTGGAAGGCTGGTGTCACCCAGCGGCCACAGGAACACTGGTCCCCCCTCCAGCTGAAGGAGCCCAGCTTCGACGTGCATTTGGGACACAGAAGCTGCAAAAAAACCACAGGACTCAGTCTAAGACGTGTTGATGTGGACCTAGCTAAAAACAGGCCAAAAAGCCAAATTGGAAGGGCTCTTTAGCCCTGGGGTGTAGCAGGCAGCTTTGCTAGCAGAAGGGAGGGTGTGGAAATGCAGCTGCTGGGACCTGGTGGGATTCCAAGACAGTTTTACCAGGGTCCAAAAGACTCAGTCAGCCTGAGACCACAACAGGCTTCTGAAGTCGCACAAATCTTTCTCATAATAGAAACAAACAGCAGATAAACCCTCTCCAAGATCGTGGCTGGTATTGTCATCTCAAGCAGAGCATTAGCTTGTTTCCTTGTGAAAGACTATTTTTCATTTAAGCATCTGCCCGTAAGCTGCAAAATTTACATCAGTAAGGTTGGGAGGCCTAGGACTTTGTGTGGGGGTTTTCCTTTCAGGGAAGAAACACAATTCTGCCTTCGCAAAAAAAAAAAAAGACACCAAAGATCCAAAGAACAAAGCTCATGCTCCACTTCACCTGCCCTTCCATTACTCCGAGCAACGCCGGTTCCATCCACTGCACGGGCTCGATGAAGTACGAGGTGCACTTTTCCTGGCCATTCCCAGAAAGCCGTGCAGACTCTGTTATCCTCTTGTGGGCAAAGGCTGTCGGTCCCATTCCTTCCGTGTGGGACAAAATGCTGGAGCTACGGAACAGAGCACGTCTGCCCTCCGGGACATGGGAAAAACAAGTAAAACAAACAGTTTTTTTAACTGGGCAAATCTACAGACAAGAGAAAATAAGGATATGGGCCTCCTGATTTTGAATAATTAAAAAGGAGTACAAATCCTACATTTTTTTATTAGTCCAGAAGGTTCACAAGCACCACTGCAGGGTACAAAAATTTTTTTATTTTGTACTTTTGATTTTTTTTCCCCACAAACACAGTATGGAAACTTAGGCAACAGCTCATCCCTGACCTGACAAGAATAACATACCCATTGATTTACACAGGTTATTCTACTCTCAAATAGATTTCACAATGCCGTTTTAAGGAGAAATAGAAAGTATTTTATAAATGCATAAAAATACATATTTTTAAAAAAATATATAAAGTACCTGCATTTCCTGCATCTGTAGAGAACCTCTGTGTTCAAAGTTTGACATATAGTCGTAGGATCAACTGCAAAGACTTCTCGGGGCAAGTCTTGAGGTTCTGCAGAGGAGTCAGAACCATGTTGTGAATCAGATCAGCTCAGCCACGCTGCATTCCTGGGAATGAGACAGGACTGTGCCTCTGCCCCAGTCAGAAGCCACCTTCTTCCCCTTCATTTGCTCTCTCACCAATTCCAATAGATTAAGCTAAAACCAAAAGAGCCTCATCCCGCCATGCCTAAGACTGGGATTTGCTTAATGCAAAGAACTGGGATCTAGACTATGGCCTCAACCATGACAAAATAATGATATTTTGCTTTATGTTCTTACTTCAGCAGAAAGCAAAGGTAGAGGAGGTTTCTGAGCAGTTGTGCCAATGTTTGTGTGCCCAAAATACAGAAAGTCAGCTTGCAAATGAGAACTGCTAAGGACAATGATACATAAAGGGCCAACAGCACTGTGATGCTGAGTGTGCAACACAGATCTTGCAAGAAAAGCTGAAGATTATTATTTCATTATAAAATTACACCGATGCACACATATCTTTTGCAAATTAAAGTATGAAAATTTACTTCATTACCTGCATTTCAACTTTATCTCAAATTTTGCATGTTATTTTTTTCATCACATTGACGTATTTTCTGAGGATGCTGTTTGCTTTGCCAGGGATGTAAAAATCACAAAAAATATCACATTGACCTTTACCACTTTTTTGCACTTTGCTCTAAAGAGCGCAGCTCCTTAGAGATCTTATTTCCCACGCATCTCTCAAAGGCACATTTTTCCCCCCCACTGATGAGCTGGGATTCTCTAGGGCTGGTATAATGCGAATGCTGGCCCCGGCCAAGTGCAGGCTCGGCTCCTTTGGGGGCAACACTGGAAGTCAAGCCCCTTTGACGGGGTTCATTCCGGGACAGCCTGTCCCCCTGCTGGGAGCCTGCTCCGCGCACCCGCGCTGCTCCCACTCACCGGAGAACCTCTCGCTGAGCATCTCCAGCCGGTACCGCTTGTAGAGGACGCTGCTGGTGTCCACGGCGCACCCCATCGCCTCGTAGAGCTTCAGCTGCCCCTGGAAGCCGGGGTTCACCCTGCGGCGGGGGCGAGAGCAGAGCGGGGTGAGTGAGGGGGGCGCCGGCCGGCAGGGCGGGCGGGCGCGGGGGCCGCGGGCGGGGCACTCACTGCGCGTCCGGCTTGGCGGCCCTCACGGCGGCGAGGGCCTCCTGCCAGCCCAGCCCCTGCGTCTTCATCAGGTAGGCGGCGACCACGGCCACGCTGCGGCTCACCCCGGCGTGGCTGCAAGGCAAGGGCGGCCCGTCAGCGGCAGCGCCGCCGCGGGCAGCGCTGGGCCCCGCCGCGGCCCCGGGCTCACCAGCGGACGAGCGCGGCGCCGCCGCCCGCCCGGGCCGCGCCCAGGAACGCGGCGCACTCGTCCAGGCGGCTCAGCAGGTCCGCGCCCGGCTCGTCCCGCGCCCGGACGTGCATGGTCCGCACCCCCGGCACGGCCGGCGGCTCCTCCGCGTCCACCGTCAGCACCGCCACCACCCCCGCCGCCGACAGCGCCTCCGGGGACGAGCACGACTCCGCGCCGCCCACGTAGAGCCCCGCCAGCACCGGCACCATCCCGCCGGGAGCCGCCATGGCTGCGGGAGCCGGGCGGGAAGCGCCGCCCCCGGCACGGCACCGCTTTCCGCTTCCCTTGCCAGTATGGAAATAATAATTTCCGTAGTCATGGTCACGCTGCTGTGCCTACTGGGGCGAGTCTCTCCTCGCCGCGTCTCGCTTTCCGCTTCCCTTGCCAGTATGGAAATAATAATTTCCGTAGTCATGGTCACGCTGCTGTGCCTACCGGGAGATTCTGTCCTCGCCGCGTCCATGAGTGTCTGTCTTAACTCGTCTTTTTTTTTTCCCTCCCACCTCTCTGTCTCCCTAGAAATGCTCAGAAAACAAATTTGTATCACAGGAGCGGTCAGGTTGCAAGGGACCACAGTGGGTCATTTGGTCCAACCTGCCTGCTCAAGCAGGGTCGTGCAAGAGCACACGGTACGGGATTGTGTCCAGACGGTTCTGGAGTATCTCCAGTGAGGGAGACTCCTAACAGACAACACAGAGAATAGAAGTTTTCGGTTCCCCTTGAAGCTGCTAAATAGAACTTAAATACTAACCAGCAAAATAGATAAAGGAGTATAAAAGTAGACACACAGGATGCTAAATGTAGCTGGAACCAGTGGATAAACAGATAACGAGGAATATAGTGGCTTTTGCGGCAAAGCCATGTAAAAAGAAGTAGCAGCTCATGCCCTAAAAGAAGTTCAAGCCAAGGTCATCTGCATCATTGGGGGTGACAGGAAAATCCACAAACGCCAGACGTTTATGTCCAAAAAGGAGACAGAGTTGTCCAGAAACTTTATTTGAATAAAGGGAATGTTCACTGGGGCACACACCTGCAGGGTTTGCTTTCTCGAGGTTTCGGAGGGCACAGCCACCTTTTATCCTAAACTCCCGGCCACATGTTGCCCTCTTCCTTTCCCCATTGCCAAGGTACTGGGAAGGTGCAGCCTTCCTGAACTGCCTGCCACATATCCCCCCTTGAACCTACTGTTTTACCCCAAAATTCAGAAGTTCAGGCTTGTGCAGATCCTTGTCTGTTTCAGGAGCCAAGCTCTCTGGGCTCTGCTGCCCAAAACTGGCAGAAACATTAAGACCCATCTCAAAGATTTTAACACCCATACCTTCACTCATCAAATTGTTCATAAAGGCATCAGCTTTCCTCTCGGGGCCACTCAGTGAGTATGACCACTACAGACCCATTTAGATGACCCTCTAGGACCATAAAGGACATCTGAAGTGGATCCATGCAAATTAGTTCTAGGAAAAGTGATGTTTCTGTATAGGAAGTACACTGCAATGAACATGTATGGCCATGATGGGATTTTACTCTGGACACAGTTATATTGGAGAAGATACCTTCTGGGAATCCAGCACACTCATAATAAAGAATCCCTGCTTTCTAATACTTTAAATTGTATTAGAAAGTTTGTTTGCCAGCTGTTTTCTGTCTCACTCCACATCTCTCTGGACATCTTCCACACACACAATAAAGTTCTTCCTCGTGGTCAAGAGGAAGAACTGTGCACCAGTTTCTGCCTGTGTCCTACTGGCTAGCACCAGTGAGAAGAGCCTGGCTCCGTCCACTTTTTTATCATGGCAAAATGCCAAATTTTGTTATAAAGACCTGTGCTACGCTCTCTCCATGGCTGGGACACAGAACCTTACCCTGTCTCCACTATTTGGATAGAAGAGCCTAAAGTCCCTAATTACTGTCACTGAGGGATTGATTGTTCTAGTGCAGCTCCATGTGAGACAGCTGTAGGCAAAACTGTTGCAAAAACATCTGCAAGGGCCTCTGGGATCCTTGCAGGATGCTGACTAGCCACAGAGGAGGTGAGACTGGCAGTCATCTCACACCTGATAAGGTGAGACTGAAAGCTGGTTCGAAGGGAGATTGTTATCCCTTTCCCACAGGAGAGGGGGATAGAGCTGCCGAGCAGCTGTCATGCTGCAGGAGGGATGGGCCACCACAGAGATGCTGCTGAGGATGCTACCCACGAGTCACTTCCTCACCAGTGCCAGCAGACTGCATGCACCAGTTGCCATTCTTGCTGGGATATGGGCAGTGGGACGGCAGCTTCCAGAGCTGTGGAGTTTCCGTGTGCTGCTGGTGACCCACTGAGAGACTGAGGTGACTGTAGTTGAGATTGGCCCCAAGGTTTCCAAGGGTGCAAGGGCACTGCTTGAAGTTTGCTGCCATCCTGCCTCACCTCCCATGCTTGCCCTAGTGCCTGTGTGATTGTGGAATTGTGCTGCAGTCCAGCTGGCAAGATGCTCCAGGGAAAGGCAGATCCCCCTTTCGATGGATCAGTTCTAAACTGCATAAACGTGACCCAGAGGGTGTGCCTGTGTATCTGAGTAAGGGGAATCTCTGGCAGCTCTCATTTAGATTATTTTAAGTTACATAAATGTGCAAAATGTCCTCTTCCAGTTGCCATTGCCACCAGTGAGAAATGAAAGGTTTACTGAAAAAGCATTTAAAAATGCAGGCAACTTTCCAATAACAGCAGGGGAAAAAAAGTATACATAGTGAAAAGAAAGACAGGTGGAAATGAAAACCAGATAAAACTGTATATGGACCTTTACTTGTGAAAGCAGATAACAATTGTAGCAAATTTCCATGGGGAAAAAACAGATTATTCATTTCTTGAGTGATCTGAAAAAAGTCTGCAGAGAACTGCAAGTTACTCAAGGGGCTATGAGTTTTACAGCAGGGTTATATTGTCCAGGTATTACATGAATACTAAGGCATAGTTAATCTCTGTTAACCTTCAAATCTGTGAATGTGCAGAGGCAAACAGTAAGTGTGCAACTTAAACCTGGCAGGGCTTGATGCAGGATCCCAAGAGGTTGGTCCAGTGGTAGTGTTAGCTCTGCAGTCCTCCATGTTGCTTTCCAAAGCCATGGATAATGAGGGAATGTGAAAAAGATGCAATTTCAAACTGAAAAGCTGTAGTGGGGGTAAGTACAAAGTCCTTGAGGCAGAGCCCACAGATAGCTCTGTACCTAATGGGCTTCACACGACTGAAACTGCACTCCCTAAACCTCACTGTTTCTCTGCACACCCCCTTTGCTGTGTTTGCCACCTGCAGCCTGAGGCGATGTGTTCTGAATTTGCTCATGACTCCCAAATTAGAGTAAATATTTCTTTTCAGTCTGATTTGCAAATGCTTGTTCTCCCCCCACCTCTGCCTCCCTCCATCCCCTTTTCCTCTACCACCGAAAATTGTGATGTTCTGACCCAGGTTCCAGGAAACCGTGTGACTAATTAAGCAGTTGGGGTGAGCTCAGGTGCAAAGAAAAAGCCAGTCAGATGATGGGCTGCTGCCCACTTGCTCCAGCAAGTGCATTCCATCTCTGCATGTGTCTGCCCTGCTGCTTCCTAAGGGAAAGGAAAATGCCAGCCTTCTCTGGACCCATTCTGGATCCTTTCAGCACAACCAGGATCCAGCAAAATCGATTTTCCTGCTTTGGGAGCAAAAGCGCCGCAGCCTGGGCAGAGGCATAACACCCTCTTCCCTCCTAGAAGAATTTGTCTGCGTCTTTCATCACACAGTGGGGTGGCTCTGTTCCTTCTGGCTTTTGGGTAGTTTGGGGTCTATACATCAGAGGATTTGTGAGAAGAGACTGCAGCCCACAGCCCGGGTTGCCAGGGGTGGCACACAGCAAAGTAGTGGGGACATCTTCAAAAAGCCATACCTGAGAGACAGCAGCTCTGGATTTCTGTGTCTTCCTCACATCTAAATGCAGCAGGAACTTACAATGCATGGGTCCTGCTGGTGAAGAGGCCTGGTGCCATTTCTTGCCTCTTGGAGAAAGGGTGTTTTGCTGAGCTCAGAACTCTGTGGGAGCTGGGGAGTCCTCCATGGCAGCATTGCATTCCTTAGAGCAGGGACTTTCCAGCAGTCATGGTGCTTCTAGCAGCAAATTTATCTTCTGATTTTTTAAAGGCTGCTGTTCCCTGCATAACTATACTCTGTGTATCTATATTCACGTGTTTACCTTTATCCATATATCAGGAGGAAGAGTTGCTTCATCTCCTAGCAGAGAACCTCAGACTTGCAGAGGGAGCTAGAGAAACAACCGAGAAAGAGGCTCACTCTTGATGTTCTGCAGGAGGATTTTATCACAGCCCTGCGTGGGTGGGATGTTCCTACCTGTCTCCACTCTCTCGGCATCTGCAGACATGCAGCGACTCCACATGTCAGACAAAAAAGAAGAGTTTTCCAACTGCAGATCTGATGCTCAATTACAGAATGGAGCCTGACAGCTACTACTACTACTGGGTATTAATAACTCTGCTTCACTTTATGGCTTTAACAGCTGTAGCAACCAAGATTTATGATGACACATTACGTTCAGCAATGCATCACATAAGGAAACTAATCTGACAGTGCCAGGTCACTGAGCTCACTTACAGGCTTTTAAGTGAGTTTCTTCTGCCAGATTTGCTGCCCTATTTACTGGATAAAAACTAACAACTTGCACTGTTTTAATATAACTCTGTACTTGCCTCTGTTTTGGCAGCTCACAGGCTCTTTCCCCTTTGTCACACTGCCTTCCCAGGAGCCAGCTGATCCTTCTTCGTTCCCCATCCTCTGTCTGAAAACCCTTTGAAACATGTCCAGTGCTGTGTATCCTGAAGAAGGGTACACCCCAAGAGAGGGGAGGAGGGAGGAAGCTGGGAGGAAACACTGGAGGAACAGGCAGAAGAGATGAGGGATGGAGCAGCTGTGGGAGAAGGGAGAGATGACAATTGTCCAAGAGCAGAGGAGCATGGTGGCTGCCAGCACTCACTGTCGTCTGGCAGGATTTTATCTGTAGCCTAGTCTCTTGGAGAAAGTGTGTCTTGCAAAGATTGGGCTCACCCATTACATCTCCCTAGAATGAGAGCTGGCAGGAAAGTCCTAAATAACTGCTAAACATTAAGATTGTACCCTGGAGCTGTGTCTGGGCCTGTGTCAGCCACCTCAGCAGCCACAGCACCTGAGCAGTAGCCCATAATTTTTAATATCTTGTCTCAGCAGTGAGCTGTATATTTCCATATTTTCTATCCTCATGGCACCATAATACACTACACGGACACAGGTGGATGTGTAGCAGAAGGCAGATTCTCCTTAGGGGTAAATGGGCTCAATCATTCCTCAAAGATGCTTGCCTCATTATTCCTGCAATTTACTTAGGAACCTGGTCCAGCCAGCTTTAATGGCATGTCCAATTCCCATCCCAAGGACCCTTTGTGTGGCACTTGTGAAAAGCAATTAAAAAGAACAAGTTTATTGTCAGGAGGTCTAAGTTCGCTGCAGACAGTACTGTGCAGTGTGCTGTTACCCTGACAAAGACTCAAGGTCTGCTAGTCAGAGGATAAAGAAAACACTCAAAAATAGAGTGGAGATACCTATTTTTGTTTAAAAATGTTTTTGTGAACAAGAACTTTTAAACAAATAACATAAAGTATGAACTTTAAAGTATTGAGTTCACATTTCTTCCTTTGGCTAATACTTTAACATCCATAATGGCAGTATCTACTGCAGTTTATCTTTGTCTATATTGGTATCTAATAAATATTCCCAATAGAAAATATTTCTTAATAAGTATTTTAATTACTCCCCATGTGACAACAGAAAATATGCTGCCCAAAATCATCAGTTGTTGTCAAAAGGCAATATTATTTGAGGCAGAAATCTTGCTGGAGAGATATGCTTAAGAGGTGAGATCATTCACTGTTTTAATCTCCAAGTGAGACATTTCCTTACAAGTGGTTATGCTTCTCTCATGTGTGCTACTACTTCTGTTTGAGTTCCCTATTCCTCTTTCTAATTTTAGAAACATAGGGAAAAAGTGTTGAGAGACATCTGGATCCTCATGTCCAGCTCCATACCACCACAGGCAATCATATTACATATTTTCTTTTCTAGCTTCATCTTAAACCTAGTTTTATTCCCTTCCCTCCTGCAAGGCTCTGAAATCTCATGATTTATCTCACTGGACAACAAGGTGGTAGCTTGCCTCAAATCTGATTCTTGTGCAATATTATCCTTTAATTTAAATAGATAATTTTGTTTCCTGTTATTTATCCCAGTGGGACAATACTGGAATAAAATAAATAATTATCTAACCCATCTCTATTCCTGCTCAGCTTTGGCTTTGTTGGTGAAACAAGGCAGTCTGTTGTGTTTGCTAGGCAAAAAGGAGCTTTCCAGTTTCCTCGTTCAAGGCCAGCTCTTCTCCATATGTGTGCAGGTTTTAATTCATCTTTCTTGACTGTGTATGGCCAAAGAGTATAACAGATGTAGTGGTGATTTTTTTTTTCCAATGCTTTAGAAGTACTTTTTTTACTTCTACTAGGATTATGTCAGCTGGCCTGCCCTAGGTTGTGTTGATTTTTCTCCCTGCTTCTATTGAGTCCTGATTATCCTAACAAAAGGCAGATACCCCTGTATTTGATGAAACGTTATGTTCTCAGCAGAAATTGTGACTTTTGCCCCCAGAACGCATGATCTCGCACCCTGCACTACTAACCCCCAGCTGGTTTTTATGACACTGCATCTCCAAGTGAATTCCTGTCCGGTGATTCCATCATCCTTGTCCGTGTGCGCAGAGCCTCCCACAGCCCATCAGCCAGAGTTTCCAGTGGCACGCTGTTTCAGCACTGCTCTGACATCCTTGTGAGCCCATCCTTGTCGGCTCTGGATGAGTGCCTGCTTTGGCTGTTTCCAGTTGAGCACCACAGAGAACTCTTTGGAAGAGCTGGATCTCTGGGATCTCTGCTGACAGCACTTCTGTCTGGGACAAGGTGCCTTCTGGAAAGCCCTGTTTTATTTCAGTAAACCCACAGATTCACAGAATCACAGAACCAATTAGGTTGGAAAAGATCTCTGAGGTGATCAACTCCAACCTATGACCAAACACCACCATGTCAACTAGATAATGGCACTGAGTGCCACATCCAGTCTTAATTTAAACAACTCCATCATCTCCCTGAACAGTCTATTCCAATGTCTAATCTCCATTTCAGTGAAGAATTTCTTCCTAATGTCCAACCTGAACCTGCTACAGCTTAAGACTGTTGTCTCCTGTCACTTGTTGCCTGGAAGAAGAGACTGATCACCACCTGGCTACATCCTCTTTTCAGGCAGTTGTAGAGAGCAGTAAGATCTCCCCTGAGCCTCCTTTTCTCCAGACTAAGCAACCCCAGTTCCTTCAGCCGTTCATCATGGGACTAGTGCTCCAGATCCTTCACCAACTTCGTTGCTCTTCTTTGGAGGCGCTTCCGCCCCGCAATGTCCTTCCTGAACCGAGGGGCCCTTTGAAATTTTGTATTTATATGGGAGGGGGGAGGTGGGCGCTGTGTGCGGAGTTCGCGGGGCGAGCCCCCGAGGCGGCGGGCGAGCGCTCCGGGGCTCGGGGGCCGCCCCCGTGCGGTCCCCGCCCCCCGAGCGNGGGGCGGGCCGGGGCGGGGCGGCGGTGGAGAGCCATAAAGGGCGGTGGCGGGCAGCGGCGGGGCCGGCGTGGTTGCTCGGGGTGAGCGGCGGGGCCGAGGTGAGCGGCGGGGGCG
This sequence comes from Onychostruthus taczanowskii, assembly GCF_017590055.1. Classification (NCBI taxonomy): domain Eukaryota; kingdom Metazoa; phylum Chordata; class Aves; order Passeriformes; family Passeridae; genus Onychostruthus; species Onychostruthus taczanowskii. The sequence continues at coordinate 1,599,828 of NW_024500794.1, read as the reverse complement.
GGGCTCCTCTCCCGTCTCCGGGGCGGGCGGGCTCTCCTGGGAGCAGGAGCTGGGCAGCGCTTCTGTCGTGGCTGTGGGTGTTGGGGGCGGCGTAAGGCGGAGGGAACCCGACCTCGCGGCCCCAGCGCCGCTGGGCTCTGCGGGACGGGCCCCTGGACTTTTGTGGGTCTTGTGTCAAATTGTATGTCTTATAGGAGAAAGTTGCTGCTGCAGGGTAGTGCACCTCGTCGCGACCAAGGTGAAGGTGTGTAGTCCTCGTTCTTTTTTGCTTCTGGTTGAGTGTTGTGTTCAGTACTCTTTACACTCGGTATTAAAGATAGTTAGTTAGTGTCTCCTGACTCCGTAGTGGTGTTCTTCCCAAGGAGTGAGAGTCTTCAGGTGTCAGCCTTGTGAAGGGAGTGACTGGCAGTGAAACAAGAGGCATGGGGGCTGTTAGCATCCCAAATACACTGGGGTCGCTAGGAATCTGTTGTCACTAACATAAACTTTGCCGAGTAGGCAAACACTGGTGATTTGAGGGTGGGAGGCTTCGGAGGTTGATAGCCTGAGAATTAAACCCTCCACTGAACTAGAAATTAAATACTTCATCTTTCTCCCCTTGGGGCAGCAATGTGCATTATTCTCCTAGGTGAGGGTCACCAAGCAGAACCAAGTGTGTGTGGTGGGGTTGGAAGCACTGTTCCAAATCCTTTCTGGTCACTGGATGAGTGAGCTGCGTGTGTTATCTTGGCTGCAGAGAGGGCTACAAATGGGAAGAAGGAGAGGGAATAGTTTCAGAGGCAGTTTCTGAAAGCACTTGTAGCTTCAGTTAGAAGTTGTGGGAAGACTCCTGTGTTCTTTAGTGATCCGAAGGATTTAATGGAAACACAGTGAGTTTACTGAGGAAATGTACTTTAATGTGCTTGAACTGCCTGAGAGCAACTGCTGGCAGGCTTGATGCTTATGTTTAAAGATCAAGCTTGAAGAACCTCTTGATTTGTCCTAGATTAATCATCTTGCAAATCAGAGGTTTGTTTCGTGCCTGCTGGTGCTGATGTGATCCATGGCAGCACAGTTTGTAATGCAGCAGCTCCTGCTCAAGGGCAGAAGCTACTTCCCCAGAAGCATTTTAACCTCACTGCATACTTGCTCTGGGTTTGATTCTCTTCCTCCAAAGAGGTGGCAAGTCAAATGAGTTGCTCAAAAATGAAAAGGTGAAAAAGGGGAGGTCTGAGATGACAATAGTTGTTCTTTGAAACTTGCTTAAAAATGTTCCATGCACTGTGCTATTGCATGCCAGGAAACTATAGGGTTTGGCTTTTCCTTTTTGGTAGGCAAGAGTTAATTAGCTTAAGTTTGACTAGTCTGACCTTGGCAGCTGCAGTCTTCAGGAATACTTGGGGCAGAAGAAGGTGAGGCCTGAATTAGTGTGTAGCTGTCAGGAAGCACCTGGCTACACAGAAACCTGGAACACTTAAAATAAGAAAAAGCTATTAACACTGTTTTGAGTTGCATGACTGTAGAACATCTGTAAGTATCTCTGTGCTACAAAAGGCAGGTGACTTAAGGAATCTTGTCACAGCTAATTAGATCATTCTCTTGTGCTTAAAATGTTCAGACAAGGCTGTGAATAAGTCTGGTTAGTGAGATTCTGGGTGTTGAAACAGTAACGTGAGCTTGATATCCATCATCTGAATTTGTCCCAGGTCTTACAAGCTTGTTTGCCCTTCACAAATGAGCAGAACTTGGGGCAAGTAGGAACATTTCCAGAAAGGTAGTTTGGTTAGGCAGTGTCTCTGAAGAAGGGTAAAGAGTTGCTTACAAAGTCTGGAGTTACCTGAGTTTGCAGCTGAAATTCTGTCCAGGATGTTGAAGAGCTGCAGCTTTTTGCAGGAGCAAGATGTACTAGACCTTTATCCTGTGAGTGATAGATGCTGGATCATTTAGAAAGGAAAGCATTCTATGTACAGGAAGACATCTTGTATCTCTGACATAATTTAAGAGTTATCAGTGGACTGGATGTCTAAGCACTGAAACTAACACCTGAGGCTGTTCTGCAGTTGTGTTACTTGGAGACAGCAGTTTGAGCTTTATATGCATGGTGAAACAACTTCAAAGCCTGACTCTCAGAAGTCCTTTGCAGCTCATCTCATTTCTGCTGGTGCTGCTGATGACTTTAGCCTTAGCTTGTGTCATTTTTGGTGATTTCCATTTGACACAAACTACTTTCCTAAAGTAACTCTGCCTCACCAAAAAAAAAATAAAGATCAATGACAACTTTTTTTTTTTGCCTGCACCAATAGGAAAGCTGTGTCTCATTTCAGGTGAAAGGATTGCTGATAATCATTAATACATAGAGTTATTTCTGTCTAGTTTGTGTCCGTGTGAATGGACGGAAAAACAGAGCCTAGGAATAGGAAGCATAAACTGAAGCTCTGACTTGTCTTTTTCTTTTGATATTCTACCTCCATACAGTTTCTTTGGAGAAGAAAAGCCCTAAGATGGCAGGCAAAGGAAGTAGCAGAGCAGACTCCATGTCCTGCAGTGTACTGAACTGGGAGCAGGTCAGCCGTCTGCACGAGGTTCTCACAGAGGTGGTTCCCATCCATGGGCGGGGGAACTTCCCGACGCTGAAGATCACTCTGAAGGACATTGTTCAGACGGTTCGGGGCCGGCTGAGCGAAGCAGGCATTGTGGTCCACGATGTCCGTCTGAACGGTTCTGCAGCTGGTCACGTCCTGGTCAAGGATAATGGGCTGGGATGCAAAGACCTGGATCTCATTTTTCAAGTTTCTCTTCCAAGTGAGGCAGAGTTTCACTTAGTTCGAGATGTGGTCTTGCGATCCCTCTTGAATTTCCTGCCGGAAGGAATAAGCAAGCTGAAAATCAGTCCCGTAACACTGAAGGAAGCCTACATCCAGAAGCTGGTCAAAGTGTACACGGAGACTGACCGCTGGAGCTTGATATCGCTTTCCAACAAGCATGGCAAAAACGTGGAGCTTAAGTTTGTAGACTGCATACGGCGGCAGTTTGAGTTCAGTGTGGACTCGTTCCAGATCATTCTGGACTCCCTGCTCTTTTACTATGACTACTCAGAAACACCCATGTCGGAACACTTCCATCCAACTGTGATTGGGGAGAGCATGTATGGAGACTTTGAAGCAGCTTTTGATCATCTCCAGAACAAGCTGATAGCTACCAAAAATCCTGAAGAGATTCGAGGTGGTGGGCTGCTGAAGTATAGTAACCTCTTAGTACGAGACTTCAGGCCCATGGATAAGGACGAGATCAAAACACTGGAGCGCTACATGTGCTCCCGATTCTTCATAGACTTCCCAGACATCCTGGATCAGCAGCGCAAGCTGGAGACCTACCTCCAGAACCACTTCTCCAAAGAAGAGAGGAGCAAGTACGACTACCTCATGATTCTGCGCAGGGTGGTGAATGAGAGCACCGTCTGCCTCATGGGACACGAGCGAAGGCAGACTCTCAATTTGATTTCTCTGCTGGCACTCAAGGTGTTGGCAGAACAGAACGTCATCCCTAATGCCACTAATGTCACCTGTTACTACCAGCCAGCACCTTATGTCAGCGATGCAAACTTCAGCAACTACTACCTGGCAAGTGCCCCTGTGCTGTACAGCCAGTCCTACCCCACTTGGTTGCCTTGCAATTGATCGCTTCCCTCGAGTGCTCCTGGCTGGAGACTACTGAAAGCCAAGAGTGTAAATATAGACAAGTAATAAGTGTCAGTTGGATGTTCTCTAATGGAAACATGACTGTATCAGACTGTCCATTTCCTGGTGTGCAGTGGGATTATGCAGCCAGGTGACCTGCTATGAGTCTTTAAGTGTATCTCTACAAATGCCAAAAAGCCTTATTACCTCTTCATCAGGAGAAGAGAGCCAGCAGCCAGACGTTAAGAGGAGCAGCTAAGAAACTTTGTACTAGCTCTGGAAGTGGCTGTAAAAATGGGATCTAAGTGGAGTATTCAGTAAACTGGGTTGGTTAATTGACTGTAAAATGCCTTAAGCAGAAGCTGCTCCTGCAGTAGCAGCAAAACTCTGCTTTCTATTTCCTAACCTCATTACTCTTCCTCAGTCCAAGTTCTGGCCAAATTTCTCTTGAGCTAATTGTGCCAAGACTGGGTTCATGTTTTGCTTGGGTCGCTTTCACTTTGTGTCTGTGTAGAGCTGGTAACAGTATGGATACTGTCTGTCTTGTAGAGGACATAAATGTTGTTTCCTGTAGTGCCTGTGGTTATGTGGTCCTGCCTTGAGTTCAAGACTAATTTTTTGGAAGTTGAAGATAGTTTAGTAAGTCTATTCATAAAGCATAAGATGATTAAATTTTTCTTGACTACAAAAACTTGGAAGGTGGCATTTCTAAAAACACACCAAAACATAATCTAAAACTTGGTAATGTAAAAAGTTCTTGAAGTGAGCAATTGAAGTTTTAAATAGAATTGGAGAAGCAGTTTGAACAGTTAACTTGGAAAAATATTCTTGAGTCCAGCATGAAGCTAAAGCTTTTCTGACTATCTTTCAAGACAATTTTGGCACAGTTGGAAAGTAGCACAGCTCTTACTTTGGGGTTTGACCAGATTTTCTTCCTCACGGGTCTGCAGCAATACCAACAAAAATCCCAAGTCAATATAAGTTGCAGGATTACATGCACTCCTGCCACAGTACAAATTCTGAATTTGCCTCCTAAAATGAATTTCTTATTGTACAACTTCAGGCTGGTCCTGAAGGTTTGCCTTTCTGTCACCACTGAGCTTACTTGGTTATCACTATCACCTGATCACTGTATGAGACAGCATTTTGGGTGGTTAGGGTAAAATTCTTCCTTTTTACTGCTCTTAACCCTCACTTGAAGAGGTGTACAAACCCTAAGCAGAGCTCTCCACAGAAGCTGTATGTGTTGAAAGTCTGGGCCTGAGTTCAGAATAGTCTCTGGAAGAGTATGCACTCCCTTGGAGGTGCAGAGGGCTGATTTTCCTGAAGGGTGTGTGCTGAACTTGCTGCTTTGAGACTCCTGGGCTTTATAAGGAAGGTTAAAAATTCCTCAGTTATTTATGCAGTGGTGTTATTAACAGGATGATTTTCACTGAATTATAATAGTAAAATACATATAGCAATGATCTTGAGTTTCTTTTGTTTAACCAGAGATGTAGACTAGAAAGGCAAATCTTAGAGCTATTTATTATGTGCTGGTGCAATGTTCAAGAATGCTTGTTCACTGAATCTTTTTTATTACTTCTAGAACGATTTATTACTGTTTCTGCAAGCTTGTAAGACCAAAGTGCCTGATCCAACAAATTATTAAGTCTTAGAAGGTAAAGCAGAAAGCGGGCAGAACACCAGAGTTTGGTTGCTATTCAAGGTGGAAAACAGCAGCAGTGCTGTGCTTAAATGAAAATAAAAATTGCCTGCTTCTCAAAAGACCAAGAAGTTCTTTCCACTTTTCATAACTACTTCGTAAAGACTGTCTCAACAGAGCAGTGAGGCTACTTCTCTGTTCAGACTTCCTTTAGCTGAGGAAGGCAGGGAGGGATGCAATCTACCAAGTGGACTGCATGTAGCTAAGCAGGCTTTAGCCTACTTTCCTGACCAGTTTTGATAGCAACTTCGGTAACAAAAAGACAAATAATTTGGTGGATTATATTGTGAGCTTTTTTTCATCAAAGGCTTCCTGATTAGTCAGCCAAAGTAGCTGAACTTGAACGCAAACCCACATTTTTCATTAACTGTGGCTTGGACTTGGTGTGGTTTACAGACAAGACATCTGTCATCCAAGACTTTGACTTTTTAAAAACTAACGTGATGCCAGTGTTGTCATATGTGTTAAACTTAGTGCAAGCTTACTGCTGGAATGCAGTCCTAGGCAAGAATAACTCCTGCATGGAAAGCAATACTTGGCCTAGTATAGAGTGTCACTATAAAGAAGACTTAAGAGTTTGTAATTGCTGCCATCTCTTGCGTAGATGTTTTTGAAGCCAGCCTATGCTATAGCCATTGCAGAAGTGAACAGTTGCCTAGAAGGGCTCAGACTCAGGTATCTGCCTTCTCTGTGGTATCATGGCTGATCTTTAGGAACTGGTTTTGTGCATTGGCTCGCATGGGAGAAGTGGTGAGATGCTTGGGAGGAGTCCTCACAAGCTGGAAACACAGACTTGTTTTATTAGTCTTTAATGCCTTGGCTGCTGGACATCAGGCCAGGTGCATCTCCTAGAAAAGGAAATGCTAGAGCAGGAAAAAAGGCTGGATTTGATTCCTAGTGAGACAGAGCTATGGAAAAGTTAAGTTTCCTGCCATATTGTGCTTTTGCTGATGTAACTTGATGCTGAGGCCTCTGAGGAAGCTGCACATTGAATTGCTACTTTCTGAGCAGCTGAGTGGCTGGGTTTGAGCTTTGCAGGACTCTTGTGTTCCCTGTTTGGTTGTTAAGATGCTCTAGCGCCTGGGAAATACTGATGCTTTGTAACCTGGCTCTTAAATACTGAACCCTCGAATGGTTAAACTGTATCCTGAAGCTGCATGCTACCTGCTACATTGATCATGGAGTGCCCGGGATTGCTGGGGCACTGCGTGTCCCATTGCCTTCAAAACAATCCAGGTTTGGCAGCTAAAGCTGGTGTACTTGGGAGCTTTTCATCACTGTACTGCAAGCAGCCTACCCCTTTCTGTTTTGGGTGGTTCTGGCAGCTTGATGGTGGCAGTGGCTTAATTTGCTGTGGGTTAGCTGGTTTGGGTTCAGGTTTATGGTGACCCCTGTTGCAAGGGGTAATTTGAGAATGAACAGTAGGTAAAAGTGATGACCCTAGGCTGAGTTTAGGATGCCTGCTTGGTTCAGTCACCCCTCAGCACTAATAATGCCTCTGAAAATCTCTTCTAACCTCTTGTGTGTCATGTGGAGCTTAGGGAGAGACTACTGTACTTCAGACTGTTACCTGATACATTCCCTCTGGGCAGTGGCATTAAAACAAAGCTGCAGTAACACTCAGTGCATCATTCCTCAGGATCAAGCTTCTACTAACTAGGCTGTGGTGTAAAATAGCTGTTTTCTTGTTGTAGCTTGTAAGCGCTGCTGGACAAAGCCAGTCTGAGGTTAAACACCTGTTGACAACATTTATTGACAAGTTCCCCTTGACTTGCAGTTTGTTGTTGTGACTTCCTCACTCTAAGACAGACTTTTTTATTTGATAGAGATGCTACCAAGGAGACCTGGTAGAAGATTGTGTTTTAGTCACTTTAGTAAAAGCCCTGTGCTGATCCGTGGTCACTGTTACAAGTTGTAAGCTAAAGCATAGTTTGTGCTTACTCTGCTAAAGATTTAATTATTGCTGTGTTTGTCCTCAGCTCAGTCAGTCAATCACTAAGTTGGGGGTTTAAGACTACTGCTTGCTTCTGAACAACCATTTTTCAAAAGATCTTCACGCTTTCACTTAATCATCTCCTCTACATAGCAGTAGGTAGTATTGAAATCTAGTCCAAATACCTAAAGCTTTTTATTGAAACCTAAAGATCCATATTTTGGACTTGAGTTCTGGGGTTAAGCATTTGGTATGTGCCTAGACTTTGTGGGTTCCCAATTCCTAGAATAACCACTGATGTTACTAGTGATCTCTGCTTGTCACTATATGAGTAGTTGGGAAAAGGCCTCTTAGAAGAGAACCTGGACAAATTGCCTTAATCCTAAACTGTTAGTGTCCTGATGGTACTTGTTTTCCATTCCTCTCACTCAACTTAGTCAGGATCCTGTAACTATTAGGCACAGGAATGAGCAGTAAGTTGACCGCAGCCACCAGCAACTTGGTCTAATTTGGGCATTGGGACAACCAAATGAATAATAAATCTTCTAGCCCTTACACCTAAGTCTTGCTCAATTGTTTCTTGAATACAGTTAAGTGTATTTCATAAGTGTTCTTTATTTTCAGTGAAGCTAGGTATACGGTGGGACATTGGTCTGTGGTAGAAACTTTGGGGGGAATGGTTGGAGCACTCTGGATTTTCTCACTTAAATGTCTGGATTGGGCTTGTCTCTCTGAATAAAACTGCACTTCCCATTGAAATTTAGAAGGCCTTTTTTCCTATGTTATTATTTTTTACAATTCAGAGAAGTCAGCTCTTGGAAAACCTGCCTCTCATCTCTTTGGAAGAAGTGAGTTGTTTTTGTTTCTTTTTTCTTTCTCCCCCTCCCTCTGCTTTTAGCTGACAAAACAGGGTACTAGAAATACTTGCATTTGTAATGAGCCCAAATGTGAGATTGGTCACAGTAACTCTGTCTACTGTTCTGCACTGTGGTGTTCACTTGTCATCCTTGGAAATTGGGGTTTGGACCTTAATGATGCTGAAATCCTTGTGCAAATAAACATATGCTAAACAACACTTGCCTCAAGCTATTTTTGTATCTAAATAATGCTGACAAAGTATCTGTAGTGCTTATTGACCAATGGGTGTGCAGGTGCACTTCTGAGGTGGGTAATAGTGTGGGGTACACAGTAATGCTTGCTTTAGATGTTATTTGAGGTACATGTTTAATATCTGCCTCAACTTATTGGAGATTAGTCAGTTAAGTGAGACATGATTAATCTTTCACTCTCAATAAAGAGACAGCTTCTAGAGAACCATTTTTCCTTGTCTGACCATCATCTGGTCTCAGCTCTAAGATAGGGTGAAACACAGCCCTAGACCTGTTAGGTGGGGTCTGGTCTGAGCTAGAGCCTGCCACTCTGTTCTGTGGCACACTCCATTTTATATGCTACTGCAAACTTCAACTCAAGACCCAAGGGGGTGAGAAACAAAGTCAGCAATTGTTCTTCAGGTTATTTACAGGTTGAAAGCCTTTGCTTTCATGCTGTCCTAAACACTGATGCTACTATTAACCAATGGTCAGTGGGAGTTGAGCAGGTCAAAGCTAAGTACAAGCTAGGGCTGTGTAATAGTCCTGCTGCTCCTGATCCAGAATAAAGAATAAATGCTCTTAAAAAGCGTGCTTGCTTCTAATCCCCTCCAGAGCTCAGACGAACTCCAGCCTCAGTTAAGTATTGCTGGAGAAATTCCAGTCTCCGGGACCTTGTAACATGTGCAGTGGAAAGGTCTGTGCAATTTAGAGGCAGTGTGATCCCATGGAAGAAATTATGAACCTTGTGTAGTCCCTTTTCGATCAAATTGCTTCCCTATGAACTTAAATAGAGAACTAATAATGCAGCTGGGCAGCACAAACCATCTGCTGTCACCTAAAACTCTCTTACCTTAACTCCTGTTTGTCACAGCATGAAAGCTTTGGGGTTATTTTGGGTACCACCCTTATGTTTCTGGAAAACCAAGCTCAGCTTTGCAGGGTCAGATAGTGAAACAACAAAATAGTTGTGCTTAGGCAAGTGCTGCCAGAGTACTCTGTGTGTTCCATATAGAGCTTATATAACGGTAAACATTCAGAGGTACTAAAGAAAGATGATTTTGCTCTATTGCAGTTGTATTGTTAGTGAAAATAAGTATCCTGTTCTGGAGTATCTGCTAGAACTCTGCATGGTGCTATGCAAGATGAGCTCAGTCTTATCATGGGCTGTGACGCATTAGACACATGGTAATCTATATTATTGTCATTAGTCTTATTTTCTCCTTCCTTCTGGGATGGAATTTTTGAAATCAGAGTATTCAAAGTGCCCTTACAGAGACAGAGTAGTTGGTCCTATGAAAGAGAAAAAAAAATCTGTGCATTCCTGCTTATTTGATATTGCTTATTACATGTTTGTATATTTAATTCATCAATATATTAAATACCTGCAGTTGCTATTTCCAGCAGTAAAATTTTTATGTATCCAGCACATACCACTTGAATATGGGCATAAAACATGGCACTTGTGTTTTACTGCAGTAGCAGTGCTATAATCTCTCTGCTCCATGTCAACGAGTTCCATATCCTATAGGCAAGACTGCCCAGCCAAGGGACTATTTAGCCTGCCAAACCTTAGTGATTTTCCTCCCAGGAAAGGGTTGAGTCATCATGCTGGAAAAAAGTGAGTCTTGACAAAAAGTGTGTGCAAAGCAGATGCTGGAGCCTAAGCTGGTAGTTTGTGTGGATTAAGGAATCCTATACATTTGCTAGTGTTATCCTTTTGACCCTTGGCTAAGTGGTTTAATTAACCAGCAGGAATGAGTTGCCTAGGCTAGGCAAAATGCTGGGCTGTTTCTGTCACTGGTGAGTAGAGTAGAGGACAATCCATATCACCCACTGCTTGGGAAATGGAGTAGTGCAAACTCTGGGAGAAGCCTGGCCAAGACAGAGGACTGGCTGGTCTAGTCTGTGCCAATAACCTTTTGTCACTGAGAAACATCTGTAGAAACTCCTGCATTCTTCAGGAGACTCCCAAGGCTTGATTGCTCCTCAAGCAAAGGGAAAATTGTCCTCCCTTGCAAGAGAAGTGTTGAAGTGTGAGAATTCTAATTTAGTCACTGCCCCCATGCAGCAAGGCAAATCTGAGCATGCCAGATATGTGGAATGCAAATTACATCCACAGGCTGGTCCCTTTGTGGGTGCCCTTCTTGCTTCAGAAGGGACTGTCCACCTGCAGCAATTCCCTTCCCCACCCCCTCTCTGTTGCTTATCTGAGAAACTTACTCTGAAAGCTATATCTGAATGTTCCTCCCTGAAAGTCAGTGCCCTGAGCTGGCCCTAAAGATAGTGGCAATGCATCGTGTAGTGGGAGAACCTGTTCTGCTATTTGATTGTGGTCATTGCTGAGCGTTTCAATTGCATTTTCACATTGGGCTTTGGACTGCATCTTTGGCCTGTTTATTGCTGCATCCTTATCAACAAGGCTGAGAAGTCCCAGACGATTCCTGCTATCCACTAACCTCTTCAGTCCTTGGATGAACTGCAGAAAATGGGCATTTGAAGCTTCATGTTGTACATATTTTGTTCAGAAGCTGGAAGCGTTTTCTTCTGTAACTTCCTTGTTCCTGTTTCTTGTGACCCAGCACCAGCTGTTAGCCCAGTGTTCTAGATACTCCCAGAAAATGGTGCTCAGATTTTGAGTATCAAGCTCTTGATGTTTGTATCCACAAACTCTGCCTGCCATTGTTACCACGGCATGCCAAGTGCTTGTGCAGAGTCAGTTATCCACAGTGATTTCAAATTCCATCTGCTGCTTTCTGAGGCAGCCTCTACCATCTGCTGTCAACAACATCTGTGCTCCTGGTTTCCAGATGTGGTATTTTGCACTTGGGGTATTAGAAAAACGTTTTGTCTGAATTCTGTGGGTAAATGCTCACAAGGTGGATGGACAGAATAACTCATCTTCATTGTTTTTCTACCAGGCTGTCTTCAGTGTTGCATAGTTCTCACAGTTTTGCATTGTTCTTGCATACTGAAGAGTATGTGACGTGGTTGTGGGCACTTTGAAACCTGCAGGTGGTTTAAAACCAGTGTCAGCACAAAGTCCACAGAGCTACTGGACACGGGTTATTTTGGGAGTTTTTATTTGCTCTGCAAATACAGAGCAGAGACAGCAAAGAAACTTTATATTCTGTCCGTGCTTAACAGCAACTCCTCAGTCCTTTCCTCTGCAGCCCCACATTTAAAACTCTGCAGTTAAAAATGTCCTTGGGGCTTACTGTCTAATTACTGATTTTACTTACTCTTAAAAAGGAATAGATGAGTAGTTAAGGGGTCTTTTTTTTGACACAACTGAAGTGAAGAGCTCCATGTTTCTGCTCTTGCCATCACATCTGTAACTCATCACAGTCATCTGCCTGTCCTGCTGCTCGTGTGGGGCTCTCCAAATGTTGCACAGCCCTGACTAATTGCCAGGACTGATGTAAATCTCTAGACCCCCACGAGTTCCCTTCCACTTTGTCCTCCTGGGCAGCTTTTCTTAAGGCTGGGACCAAGTAAGTTATTTTGGGGATGAGAGCCTGCCATAGGCACAGTCCAAATTCCCTGTGACAGCAGTGGGAGTTTGTGCAGTGCTGTGAGGGATTTGCTGACAGCCTGGCAGACCTGAGTGGCATGGGCTCCTGTGTTACAGCTGTCCTGCTGCCCAGCTGTCCTGCACTGTGTTTCCCCAGCCCTGTTTCATCGGTGGGAGCAAAATGTGCAGATGGAGCTCAGCCTCCGGCATCAAATTCATGGAGTTACTCCAGAGAAATGCTGCTCGCCGGAAAAAATACCCCCAGCATCTGTTTTGGAGCAGAGGAAAATTTGAATGTGGAGTAATACTCCAGCTAAAGATGTGCGTGCCTCAAATTGGTGGTTAGCCTCCCTCCTTGCAGCACTTCTCTGGCAGAAGGAGGATTCCTGTTTATTAGCATTTCCCAGACCATGGGCCCTGAAGAGAGGAAAAAGCACATTTTGGTCACAGACGGACCTGCCAGCACGGCCAGGAGTGGATATTTTGGAAGCCCTGCTTGTTGATGGAGTGGGAAGGGAAAGGGAGGCTGGATGGTATTGAGGCATTTCAGAAATCAAATAGAAGGCTTCAGGTTTTTAAAAAACCCACACAGATGACCCAGGAAACTGACAGAGAGGTGTTCCATCTTCTTGCAAGCAGGTCTGACTTCAAAGTGCAGCAGCATGCCAGCAGCACTTGCAGTGGGGCTGTGTTATGCCCATGTTTAGGATGCTCTACATGTATAATTTGTAATGTTTTGCAACAGTCAATTGCAATATAAACTGTGGTAAATGTGCTATACTCTTACTGATGCTACACGTGGCTCTCCTCAGCACTTATGGTGCGAACTATGGCCTTTGGAATGCTCAGTCAGATTTTTGTTGACTAGTTAAAATAAATAAAAGATTTCTATATGGGTATAATTGCAACTACTGTTACAAGATTCAGTTGACCAGGACTTGAATTTTTGTTTTAATTTAAGTACTTGGTGAGAACACCTAGTTAAAAAAAAAAAAAAAAAAAAAAGGAAATTTCTTTCATGAATAAGAGTTAATTTACTAGCAATGTGATACTTGACAATATGTCTTGCTCTAAAACTGTTTGTGAAGTTATGACTTTTAATTCCAAAACAGCAGCTTTTACTTTGAAGGTGCTTGCTGCCTGATTGCTGGTTTTACTTACTGCTAATAAGGAGTAGATGAATACTGAAAGGGTCTTTAGTTCACCTCAGGGATCATTTGACTGATTTGCAGTATTATAATACCAGATCATCATCAGTGAGTTTATGTTCACTACAGCCAAAAGGTCCAGATCCCAGACCTTATGGAAAAGTACTGTTACAGTGCACTATAGTGGTCTAGACTTGAATAAGAGGAAAACTACAGAAAAAAAAAAAAAAAAAAAAACCCAAAAAAAATCCAAACCCAATTTAAAACTTTTTTGGGTTAAGGTTTTTTTTTTTTTTTTTGTTTGTTTGTTTTTGATTTTGTTGATTCTTTTTGATGATGGCCGTTCTTCAGGCAGTTGCAGGCACGCTTGATAGACCGCAAGTCATGCTTCATTTGTGGGAGGGACCATCTCAGAGGAGGAGGTTCATTTCTATACACACTGCACTGGAATACATGACAAATAGGCTGCAGTGTCATAGCACTGGCTCGCAGCACTACTTGAAACAGTCTGACAGCCTAAGTGGCTGAATTTTACATCCATTGAAATGACACTGCTTTAAAGAATTGTATCAGAGGACTGAGAAACTGCAGAACAGTGTTTGAGGCTCATGTGGCCAGAGCTGCCTGAAAGGCTGTGGTGCTCACTCTGCCTCTTGAGGAGAGGATTTCTGTGCATGGATCATTTTTGATGGGTGCTGCTGAGCACTGAGCAGCAGCACAGGGCCCTTCAGTGCCCTGCCACAGTCACTGCATAATGATGTGAAGTAAGTGTCCATTAAACCTTACCTCCCAATGACGTGAATTAAATGGCAAGTTAAACTTTGCCCCCAAATTTCAGCAGGCTCCGTAGAAACCTAACATACTTTTTTAATTTTTCCAGTGGTTTAATTTCCTTTTTATTTCCGCAGCAATGGATTCTTGAGAATCCAGACATGCCAGAGTGCTGGCAGTTTACCTAGACTTTAACCAAATCTTTATTCTCACAGTACTGAGTGAGCAGAGAACACAAGCACTGAGTAAACAAGGTGTAACTGCTCTATAAATGTTGTAAACAAATATTTAAAGAGTGGGTTTTAATGTATAGGGGGCTCTTATTACTTATTTTGGTTTTTTTGCTATACACTTATTGTATCTTTAAAGAGTTAAAATCCTACTTTCATTAATAGTTGCCATTTTCATTTTTCTTCAGGTAGGTGCTGGTTGTATCCTGGCTCCCAGATATCACCTGGAGATTCCTGTCACAGGTGATAAGAACAGCAAAATGTAGGTATGACTATTGTTCAGGCTAATGTTTTACTTCCTATGTTCCAAAGTGAAGATAATTTAAAAAAAACCCTCATGAAGTATGAGATCAAAACAATATTTTTCTTTCACAAAAGAGTATTTATATAAATTCTTTTCTTTAAAAAGATGCATTGAAACGAGCCAAGGGGTTTATTTTGGCTGAGAGTTCCTGACATACAGCCACCCAAAATAAGCTGCTTATGGCATTTCAGAGAGTGATGTGTCCTGTGCCCAGGGTTGTTGTGAGCTGAGGCAGCCCCTGGTGTCAGTGCCTGGCTGCAAAACCAGTCTGGGGCTTTGCTGCTCCTTGCCACTTTGGTTTGGGTTATCTGGGACCTGAGTTCAGCCTCTGGTTAACATTTGCAGCCTTGCCTCTTATCCCAGACTGCTAGAAATATGACAAAAATACCAGGAATTTTCTTTCAAGCCCAGTGGAGACATGCCATCGTTCCTGGTGGCTCTGTGATAACAGCTTGGGTCTGTTCTTGCAGGCTGCTCGAGCCTTCTTTGCCCCATGTCAAGCTGGGTGTCAGCAACTCTTGCAGCCAAAGTCTGCAGGGGTCAGGGTGGAGGCATCTCCTGCAGGGATAAGGAGCCTTTGTGTCTTCTGTCTTCCACTCTCACGTGAAGCTGGGTGACCCACTTGTCCTAGCTTTTGTTTTTTCCGTGTCTGAGTGTGGCAGGAAGTGCTGCTGCCACTGCAGGAGCAGAGGCTCAGGGGAAAAGGCTGACTCAGAGGCCAGGGCTTTATCACAGAATAATTCATATCTTCAGAGCACATCCAGTCCATGCTCTCAACCATTTTTCTCCAGTTATATTTGGTTAGGTAAAGTTACTGTCAACCCTACGAACTTCAAGGACTCCCTCATTTCCAAATGGAAATGACTCCAAACCATTTAGGAGCCAGAATTAGAAAACCAGTTAGTACTGAGTCTGTGCTGGTGGCCTGAGACTGGTTCAGCCAGGAGCCATAGAGGGGTCTGGAAGCTGGTTTTGGAGTATCCAAATGAGAACCCTTAGGATATGAAACAGAGTATTCCTGCCAGTGGTTTGGTGTATTGTGATGTGTCTCTAAAAGCCTAATATCTCAACAGGAGGAAATTCTGAGGAAGATGGATAAGAAAAAAGTTTGTGGAGAAAAAAAAAATTCAAATGGGAAAAGCTCTTTATGAGGACTATATTAGATAGACAAAGAGCTGTGTATGCAAGAGAGATGATAGCCTCAGCTAAAAGTCATTGAAATGAGCTCAATGAGATTGGAAGATGATGATACCCCTGAGCTAGTAGGGGGTGGAAAAAGACATGCATTAAACTCATTTTCCAATGTTAAATTTTTTTGGGTTTTTTTCTTTTTTTCTTTTAGTTGTTGTTGTTGGTTTGGTTGGTTTTTTTGGGATTTTTTTCATAAGAAAAAAGTTTGTGGAGAAAAAAAAAATTCAAATGGGAAAAGCTCTTTATGAGGACTATATTAGATAGACAAAGAGCTGTGTATGCAAGAGAGATGATAGCCTCAGCTAAAAGTCATTGAAATGAGCTCAATGAGATTGGAAGATGATGATACCCCTGAGCTAGTAGGGGGTGGAAAAAGACATGCATTAAACTCATTTTCCAATGTTAAATTTTTTTGGGTTTTTTTCTTTTTTTCTTTTAGTTGTTGTTGTTGGTTTGGTTTGTTTTTTTGGGATTTTTTTTCCCCCCTTCTTGTTGGCTGGTTAGGTTTCTCCCTGTCAGCCAGCTTTCCCGAGCAGCAGACACGTCCCGGTGTCCCGGGGCCGCCCCGCGGAGCGCTCAGCACCGCGGACAGCGCCCGGCTCCCGGCTCCCGGCGGGGCCAGCCCGGCGCCCCCGGGACGCGGCCGGGCCCCCGGGGCTGCCGTGCTCGCACGGGCGGCTCTGGGAGCTGCGTGCCTCCGTGTGTCTGTGTGTGTGTAGGACGTGTGGGTGTTACGCACGTCCTTTAATTGAGAGGGTTAATTAGCTCTTTTAAGAGCTCTCTCATTTGGTGGAGAAATTTCCAAAAAATGAGGCGGAGACGCTGCGGGCGTGGTTAACCAGCAGAGAGATGGGGAGGGATGTTCCATGCCATCCCGGTCTGAATGGAAGCCCCTAGAGGGAGAGCCTGTTTTCCAGGAGCTGTTCCCACCAGCCTTTCTGAAGACAGCCTCTCTCTTCAGCTCCAGGTGAAGCCTGATGTCCAGTCTTCTCAGGGCTTTTCTTGTACCTGTCACCTGTCCAAATACCGTGCATCCAACTACTCAGTGATCCTTGTGGCTTCCTAACAACTCGGGATATTCCGTGATGCTCACAGCTATGGCACATGTGCCGCAGTTCCATAGCCACAAATGGTTAATACCATTTTATTTAATTCTTTCGCTCTGAGAGTCTCATAAGGACCAATTAATTTGTCTTTCAGAACAAGAGGAGAAATTATTTTAACCCCAGTTTTATTTCACAGAGACCTGAAAAGAGAAGGAAAGAGAAGAAAATGGAAATAATCACACAGGAAAGTCCCATTTTTTTTGGACCTTGCTTATTCTGTGCCCATTCAGGCTCACCTCTACACTTCCCATGAAGCAGTTTTTCTGGGCTCACAAGGCTTTTTTTGCTTCTTCCTCAAAAAAACACCGACAAGCAGACTCCAGGCAAATCCTCTTTAGTAGACAGCTGCATAGAAGAGATAACTCAGGCCTAGGACTATAATAGAACAAATGTGAGAAGAGCCTTCCCACCTCAGATCCCACCTTACACTCAGTGGATGCTGATCAAAACCCATGAGGGACGTGTTTCCAGCCAGCTGAGACCCCTCCAAATGCAGAGCTTACCTGCATGCTGGTTTTGAACCACAGATTCCCCCTTCTTCTTCTTCTGTGTTACAGTGTGAGCTCCCCACCTTGTTCCAGACTGTTTGCTCTGGGGCCTGAGACCGCATTATGAATCTTGCAGCACTGTTAGGGCAGCATTTTCACTCATAGCTTCTTAGCCCCTTGACATGTGGTAGGAAATAAATGGCTAGGCCATGGTGTGTGGGTTCCTCTGTAGATGTTTGCATGGAAGAGCATGATACCAGTGTGTGAAAGAAAATATCAGGAGGAGAGTGTGTAACTAAGGACAGGGAGGTCATGACTGGATCAGCCTGACCAGGGAAATGTCATTGGAAGAAAGGAGCAGGAATACACAGATGACTTTTCTTGGTGTGCCTCTGAAAGCCCTGACTGGGGTATGTGCCCTGCTGTGCTGGTGCCCCCAGTCACAGAGGACTCAGCTGCCTCCTTCCAGGGCAGCCCCTCTGGCTGGGGAGAAGAAGGGTGAACAGTTCTGGGGTTTGCTTGAAACACTGAGTTGTTTTGAGTGGTCTTTGACTCCCAGGAGAAGGAAAGGTGCCTTCAACAGTAGAAAGAGATGGAGAGGAAAAGCTGGGATGAGACTGAAGGGAAGAGGGTTAATGCTGTGGAGCAGTGTGACCCAGGCTGGCAGCTCTCCTAGAGTGGAAGAATCATTATCATCCCCCTCAGGAATAAAAAGGCGCTGCTTATGGTGGGCAACTGGGAGATCAGCACCCCATCCACCCAGGATGGCCTGGGCCTTATTAACCATCCTTTATTCTCCCTCCTCTCCTACAGATCCCAACCCTCACAGCCCCTGCTTGCTCCCCCCTCCACTTGCCCCCTGCTAGCCTTCCTTTCCCATCCCTCTGCCAGGGCTGCAGCTGTGCTGGTTTCATCCCCTTCCTCTCCCTCTTTAGAGGCAGACACCCATGTCCATGGCAGCTGTCCTGGCTTTTCCAGAGGACAAGGGCCATCTCTGGGCACCTCTAGCCATGGGGGCTCAAGATCCAGGCCTCCACCCAGCCTGGGCTTTCAGCAGCTCCTCTCTGGTTTCCTGTGTTCTCTGGGATGCTGGTGGTGCAGAAGGCCTGGGGACAGCATTTCCAAACTCCCTAGGTGTCCCTGTGGTGGATGGGGAACCCCAGCCGGCTGTGAGTGCTCCTTGGCAGCCGGAGGGTGGCACGTTGTGTACACAAGAGTGTGTGAACTCAGTCAAACTTCACAAACAAGGATAAGAACAGAGCTAGGACGTAATCAGTGCTCAAATATAGCAACTCAAGGTCTCCTGGGAGTGACACAAGCGAAAGAGTGAGGCAGAACAGGTGTCAGAGCTCCGGTGGCTTTCACTTCCCCTTACCTTGGCTTCTCAGCAGTGAAGCTGGTGCTGGCCCCAGGGCCAAATTTAGACTTCAGACAGCAGAACAGCCCGTCACAGGCAGCCTTGTTGCTATGCAGGGCAGGAGTCTTACTGTGCCCTGTATGGCAGCGTGTCCAGAGCCATGCAAGTCCCTCACCCCTGGCAGGGTCCCCACCTCCTCCTCCCCATGTCCATTGCTGCTGCTGCAAAACCAGCCAAGCCTGATGCCAGCTGGCAGTTTGGGGCAGCCTTGTGTCTGGCTCAGGAACCAGGAGCTGGGGGGCTGTAGCCCTCTTCTTGGCCTCTCTGACGGGTCTGGCCACGGCTTCCACGTGGTGGAAAGATTGGGTTCGTGAGGCACGACATGGGCCAGGGTGGATCCAGGCTCTCTCAGTCCCTGGAAGATGTTATGGGGAAGGTTGCCACTGCCCAGCAGCTTGTGTTTCTTCACCTCCCACTGGGGAGAAAACCTACACTATGGCAAAGTGAAGCAGAGAAATACATCCCCTCTCCGGTGGGGTTTGGCTTTCTGAGATAACATGGGGCTAACAGGGGGTTGTGCTTGGCTCTCCCACTGACAAATTGTTGCTTCTCTGCTGGAAGAGATGGGCTCATGCTCCTGGGCTGTCCCAGACATGGCTCTGCATGAGGGGAGGCACCTGCAACTCTGTAGGCTTGGGCATGGCTTGGGATGAGTTACCTGTGTGTCAGACATGGCCTGAGAAAATGGAAAGGGAAAACCCAGGCTAGGCTTAGAGCTCTCTTAGGGCTGGATCTAGGCAGAAGCTGGCTTGTGCTCAAGTAGGGACCAGCAGAACATCAGCAGTCCCAGGAGAAGACCCTTTCTCTTGGAGACATTGCACATGTTTTAGTCCCTCTGTCCCAACAGCAGCGGGGGTGGCAGGTTCCGTGGCCATTGTTGCCATCCTGTTGCCCTGGAGAAGAGGCCAGGTTTCCTGGGGAGAAAGAGCCACAAGGGAAAACTTTTGGAAACAGGAGCCTCCTGGTCACAGTAAAGCCAGGACACTTGGGGGCTGTCAGCGTCCTGTGGAGCACATCCCTGTCCTGGCATCCATCATCTGGGCTGGCTGCTGTTGGCCCTGGGGGGAGGTGCAGCAGGGCTTGTGGCTGATAACAGCTGCTCTCTCGATAGCCTTTTCTGACTCAAAACAGCAGCTTTGTGAGAGGACACTACAGCTAAAATGGGAAGAGGTTGGAGGGCCAGGTGCAGCATGAAAGATTTCACAGTGTCCCAGGTGCTGATAGTGACAATAAAAGGAGAGAGAAACCTGCTGCATCCTCCTGCCCATGCACTTGGACTTCCAGCCAAGCACCTAAAGGAGGTTCTTCCTGGGTGTGTGAGTGAGTGGACCCTGTGGGTACCTCCTTTCTGCAAGATGCTTTTGTCCCCATCTTCCTCCTCTTCTTCCCTCATGCCAGTAGACAGCATGGTAACTGAAGCTTCCTCTCTGCACCTGAGAGAAGGAATTTTTCCCCTGGCTTTCCTGTACTCCTACACCCCACAGAAACTTCCTGCCCTGCTTTTGTGCTCTGAGCTGAGCACCAGTAGATAGGGGTAGGTAGGTGGGGGCCATGGCCAGCATGGAACCCATAGCAGAGGACTCTGCTCCACCTCCATCCATCCATCCATCCATCCATCCATCCATCCATCCATCCCTGTAACTGTGGTGACCTGCAGGGTTTGACACAGACAAATTGATCCACACCCAGGCAGCCTGGCTGAGCTGGGTGAGGGTCTCTGAGCAGAGGTTTTGTATGATGCCTTCAAACTCCCCAGCTCTTAGGGAAGCTGGGGGTGACTTGCAAGCCAAATGCTGCACACCAAAAACATCCCGTATGTTCTGCCATTTCCCTGGCCCAGCCCAGTGATGGACCAGGATCCCAGCACCAGCTGAGCACCTGCCACTGGAGTGCTGTCCTGCAATGAGGTCTGTGGCTCTTGCAGCACCTGCTCCGTGCATGGCTCTTCAGTGCTGTTTCCCAGCCCTGAGTCCAGTCCCACGAGTGCCAAGTGCCACCCACAGCATGAGCTGCTTGTGCTCATCCCCATCCCATCCTGGGGAGCCTGGGGATGATGGCTGTCAGGGTGGGAATGTTCCCATCCACCCTGGAGGAGCAATGTGTAGGTGAACCAGCTTAGGAAGTCCTGAGCTGTTCATAGTGCATCTCAGTAACCAATTTGAAAGGTCAATGTGTGATCCCCAGAGGGGCTTGCTCCTTTGGGAATGTGGAATAGCCCAGTGTGGGATCCTACCAAAAGGTCCCTGTCATGCCAGGAGGGTTTGTACTCCTATGTCTGAATGACAGAGCACAAGGGATGGAATGAATAACTTGTTCCTTGGCCAACACCTGTGTTTTGCAACAGGAAAGGACTCTTTGAAGGGAAGAGCTTTTCATGGAGTTTGGCAGCTGTGGATGGCAGACGTGGTGCGCCTGATGGAGTTCACGGTGCTGGCTGAGCCTCTTGACTGCTTTGTCCCATCTTGGGTGCCAGTACCCCAGTGTTCCTGGCTGGACCAACACTTGGGACCCCAGGAGCTGCCTCACAGCTTTGCAGGGGAGCCAACACTGATGCTGAGGAGCAGCTCATTTGCTCTCTGAGAGACCTGCAGTGCAAAATTCCTGAGACCCAGCCATCCCTGTGAGGCAGCAGCTCGCTGGAGACACGACAGCGAGGTCAGACTAAACATCAGCTCTGTGCCAGGTTGTTGACATCTTGTCCTGGAGTAAAAGATCCTGAAAAGGCCTTGAGGATGCAGTGAGGTGAGGCTCCATGCCAGGATGGGATCCCTGCCCCAGCCACAGCCCTTCTAGAGAGGCCCTGGGTAGGAGCTTCCAGCTGCTTGTAGTGCTCGCTGTCCTGATGTGCATCCCCAGGCTTGTGGGACTTGGGCATTTATCCCAGAAACGGGAAAAAATCCCTCAGGTTCTGCTGCAGCACCAGTCACATCACGTTTTGGGGTGCTGCAGAAGCTGTGTCCCAAGGAGGCAGTGATGGCACTAACCCCTCTCCTGGGCTGGCATCCCGGGCTGTGCCTGCACTTCTTGGGATGGGCACCTGGCTTTGCCAGTGCCATTGGGCATTGCTCCTGTGGTAGAGCCTGCTGGGGCAGCTGCTGCTGGCCCAGACATTGAGGACCATTGGTTAAAGTGAGCCAGAAATAACAAAGATGAGCTGCTGTTTGCTGTTCCCAGGCAGGAAGGGGTTAGTCCCCCTGAGAGCGTGGGAGACTCTGTGGTGTCGGAGAGAAACTGGGAATGGTGCTTTCACTGAAGTGTCCCTCCAGCCATGCTTGTTGCCAACCTCAACCCAGTAGTGAGCCTCATCTTTAGGCTCACTAATCCCAGTCACTGCCCTGGAAACCTGGTCAAATATTCCTGTCCATTTCTACCCCTTTGCCTGTTTTCCATGGCAGAACTTCTCCCCTTTTACCACGGCAGGCAGGACTCTCTGATCTTCACTCCTTCTTAAACA
This sequence comes from Onychostruthus taczanowskii, assembly GCF_017590055.1. Lineage (NCBI taxonomy): Eukaryota > Metazoa > Chordata > Aves > Passeriformes > Passeridae > Onychostruthus > Onychostruthus taczanowskii. The sequence continues at coordinate 1,577,823 of NW_024500794.1, read as the reverse complement.
TACAGCACAAGAACCAACAAGTCCATATGGCCTGGCACTAGCAAGGAAGGTTCTAATATCTCTTTTAATAATCATTAAGCTAAATACCACCATGCGGAATGGATAGAAAGAAAAAAACCCAAAGCCTACAAGCCTATATCCACACCCTGTGTCTGCAGATTACCTTAGAAAAGATTTTGTTTTAAAAAAAAGCTCAAACCTCCAAAACTCCAAATGAGGTTATTTTGGGGTTTTTTTAGTCAGTTTTTGGCTGACTCAGCTGACCATTCTGTTGAGTTTGTGAGATGAAGGCACTTGCTCTGCAGCAGGCGTTCCAGGCTGCAGTCAGCGGGTTCATGAATTTTCTAAATGCGGCTTTGCTTATCCTTTATTTTTGCCTTTGGAGATTAGCCACGTAGGGGTTTAAGCCCTATAGTTCTACAGTTCTGTAAGCTGGTGGGCAAGCTTTTGGAAGTCTCAGCACAAATTGCTGGCATAAATTAGCCCATTTCATTCTGTCTCCAACTTGAAAACATTTTTTCTCTTGGAAAAGTGGCATTAAACCTGAGAAGAGAGTTGAAGTTCTAGCCCATCATGCGAGAGGAAAGAGGATGGACAGTTGCTGTGTTTGGGGGATGGTTTTGTTTGTTTGTTGCTTTAAAAGGAGACACAAATACCTGCAACTTTGGCAGACTTGACATTCTTTTTTAAAAAACGTCATTATATTTAGGAAATTAGATCTTGATTATTGTCTTTTTCCTGGAAGACTTTTGACACAATTCAAGCAAGGGGAAAAACAAGAACAACCAAGAGGCTCAAAAATATTTTAGTCAAGCAAACAATTCAAAACATCTATGCTTTATGTTGGTTCCTTTTAGCAGCTGTTTGTCTCCAGATGTCAGGCAAGTGGTCACAAGAAGCACTTTATGTGAAAAGTCAAAGAGTGGTCACTGCTTCAGCCAGCAATGGACAAGGTTTCCATCCCTGTTTATCTTTACCTGACCATCTTCCTGCATGAAACAGTGAGTGAGAGTGAGACAGGAGACCTTGAGGTAAGCAGATTATGCAAGGAGAACTCAATTCAGGATTAAACAACAAGTATATATTTAAAAATCTCTGTTGAAAAAAAAATTCCAAACCCAAGCCCCTTTTCATCTACTGTGGGGGGTTTTATATTACCAGAAAGCAAAAGATCTACAACACCTGAAGCTCTGCAGAGCCACAAATTGCCTGTGACCTTTTGGAAATCACAAGAGATTGTCACCCCTTGACTCTGTCTGTGCTAGCAGTATTGCAAAGGGCTGACTCTCTCCACAGCAAGAGCCCTTTTTCTACCTGGGGAGGGCACTTCAGCTTTGCTGACATGGATTGTCTCTTGGGAAGGTTTGAAATTTTCTGTGGAAAACCTTGTGCTGGTTGGATCACTGGCTTTGCCCAGCTGATGAGCTTTTGCAAAACATGAATGGAGCTTTAGTTGTTAAAACTTTGTGGGAAAGAGACAGCTGCATTGCTGCTCTTGGTCTTGGAAAAAAAGAGGCAATTGCAATTGCAGGTATTTGCATTTGTCTGCAGATGGACTCAGGGCTGCCGCTATATTTTTATTTATAAATTTGTTTTCCAGAATGAAAAGTTAATTACTCCTTATCTGGCTTGGAAGGCAGTAAGAGTAGGATGCATGGAAGTTAAATGGATGTGGCCTTTCAAAAAATTGTCTGCCAGCAGGAAAGCAAATGCTAAAGGATAAGGTTTAAAAAAGGGAAATATTTAAAATTAAAAAAAAAAAAAAAGGAAAAGGAAATCCCCATTAGTAACCAGTTTGAACCATCAAATAATATCCTCAAATTTATTCTTTGGTTGAAGACAACCCTGTTCTTTCTGTCTCTTTTTCTGGGCTGTACAAGATGCCCAGGAGCTGTGATGTGCCTGGCCACGCTGTCTATCTGTCCTGGGGCAATCGGTTCATGTCCTGCATGAACCAGGACTGAGCCCAGGTTAAAAAACAACAGCTTTTTGGCCTTGAGAAGCAGAGCACCTCATTCCCCCGACCCTCTCCTGCATCTTGCCAAAGGGACTGAGACTTTTGTGGGCTGTGCAGGCTCCCTGTTGCATTGCCTGATCCTTGGGAGAGCAGCTCCAACACTGCCCCCACCCTCCCTGCCGGTCCTCCCCATGTGAGGCTACTCCACTGAGCATATGAAAATAACTTGTGTGTCCCAGTTTATTATTTCTCCTGAGCAGATGAGAGGGTTGGAGGCTGATCAGAGCAGAGGAGTCTCCTGGTGAGTTCATTCTTCAAAAGCTCGTGACGGCTGCTTCTCGTTAGGGCTTGCTCTAGTGCCAGGAGAAAAGAATAATTCTCTCTGGATTCATGAGCACGTCCCTTTGCTGCTGTCCTGGAGTGGCTGCAGCTGCTCTGCTCTTGGGATTTTTCAGACACAGCAAACTCTGTGCTGTTTAGACTGCAGGGGATGCTGGCAGCTGGAGAGGGAGGGCTGGGGGCAGTGGAGCTCCCAGCTGTGCAGAGCAGCCAGGGCCATGGCACTGCCCTCCCCAGCAGTGCCCAGGTGCAGGCACACGCGCCAGTCACGCATGCTGTGATGCATCAAATGTCAACTGGAGCATCCAGGGGGCTCCTAAATGGCTTTGCTCTTCCTCATCCCAAAAACCTCAGCTGAAAGCCCCTCAAGAGGTGTCTGGAGTCAGCCTGTTTGATTCGACATTGATGGTTTAAAGCTGCAGTGAGCTGTGCTGTGGGGCGGGGGCACACAGGAACTGCTCGGTGCCCCTGTCATGCTTGTTGGTTGCTCCAGGGCTGTGGTGAATTCCCTCAGGCTGGCTGAGGAGCATGGCAAGGCCAGCCTAAGTAAGCAGCCCTGCATCAGAAAACCTTGCTGATGGCTGAAGTGTGTTTTCACAGGTGTAAGGACTATTTCTAGTTGTATGACTTGCTGCCACTCTGAATCAATGAAATAACTTACATCCATCAGCAAACAGTGACAGGCCTTTCCAAACCATGTGCTGAAAAGGTGTTGCATTTTGACCCCCTTGGAAAAGGGCCACTGGAAGATGGGACAGGAGGGAACAATGGGTTTTGCAGGGGGGCAGCCCCAATATCTATTTTGGGTAACTCACTTTGAACTCATTACTGGCAGTGAATGATTTCTGTGCTGTGCTGTGTAATGACTGTGTAACCAGTTTTGCTGGCTAATGGTAGCAGCGATGATCACAATGCACTGAGTGAGACATTTAAATGTGATGCAGCAGAACAGAATTTGCCTAACTGCTTCAGTAGCTCTAAAAATGTCTAAAAGGGCATCTTCATTTATGGCCACTCCATCTGCAAAAACTCCACCTGCTCCAGCACTCACTTTGTGTCTCAGTATGCTCTGATGGACAAAGCACCCATCCCACACCCCTGGGCTCTGCTGTCCTGAGCTGGCACACCAGCAGGTCCCACTGATGGCTGCTACTGCACCAGCCAGGCTACAGAACATTTCTGCATCTTCTTCTTCATGGTGCCAGTTCTTGGGGTTTAACATTTTAATATTATTATTTTTTAAATTCTTGGACCAGCCCCTCAAAAATGTTTTGGTGTATGGCTGTAACAGAGTCCAGTTCAAAGAGATGCTCAAGTGCAAACAAAGGCACCAAAACAGGACATGGAGCATTTCCCTTCAACGTAACTACTTCACTGGGATCTGCCAAAAGAAGCTATCCTAGCATTACCATAAAATATGTTTGCATTTTTCAGATGCTCTTGTCTGGTCTCATAAAGAGCAGCTCTTCTGCTTCGTGCTCTCTCTTTGATGGCTCTGGCCTTAGAAAAATTCTTGTTCAATGTTATCATTCAAACCATGATGTTGACCTCTGCTCAGTACCCTCTTACCAAGTTCAGATTTCCCACTGACAGTGTGTGCAAGCTCCTGCATGTGTTTTCATAACAAATCAGAGAGGCTCACGTTACTGAAATGTACTGTTCAGCACCTTTGGAAGAGCCCTCTGAAGTCCACTGGGACCAGAAGAGGGGGATTGCTCCTGGCCTGCAATGCAGAGCACTGTCACGGAGAGTTTCAGCTATGCCCAGCAGTTTGCTCTGTTTTCCACTCCCTGGCAATGGATCCAAGGGTTGGATGGGCAGGATTGATGAGGCTTTGCCTACTGACAGTGACAGGTTCCAGTGACCCCAGGATATGCTCTTTCCTTCTCCACTCTTCTGTGCTCAGGTGAGCACTGGCCAGGCTGGGTCATTGACTCTCTTTTGGGATCTCCCATTACCAGTAGACCTCTGGGGCCTTGCAGCTGCTGGAGGAGGTGGCCCAAAAACTTTTAGGAACTCCTGAATCCACATAGGATGTATACTCTTCTGAGGGCAGTTGCATTATGCCTCACTCGTTATTGCTGCTGCCTGCTACTGCAGAGAACAGCTTCCAAGTGCTGTGGATGCACCTGCCCCAAAGTGCACACTTTGCACCCCATGACAAGGGCGCCAGTGGATCAATGAGCCAGAGAACCAGCAGAGATAATGAACCCCAGCCAGGTCTTTCCCTTACTACCACTATTAATTCAGTCAAGGGGTCATTTTTCACCTTCCCTGTTCTTGTGGAGATGTTCATTAGTGTTAGTCTTCAATATGCAAAGCCACCTTTGAAATGTCCTGTCCGGGCAGACAGGGTAACATCTTGTTGCAAATAAGTAAACCTGTTCAGATGATGTAAAAACAGCTTTTAAAGCCAAACCATTAGCAATGGCTAAGCGTGTCCAATTTGTGATGGCAGCCAGATGCTGTTATTAAACCTTTAAACCACAGGACTTACGAGCTCCTTGCTGCACAAATGTTCTGGTGAGAATGAGAATCAGGGTTTGCAAACATCTCTTCCACTGAAGCAAGCACAATAAATTGATGGAAGACACTGGGCCTGTTCTGTGGGATGAACACCTACCCCCAGGGCAGGACACTCACACACCAGTATTTCTGTCTGCTCCTGGGCAGCATTGCTTTATGGTAGGCGTCAGTTTGTCAAGTGTCATGCTAGAAACCAAACCTACAAGACTCAATTGTGAATGCTCCTGTTGATAAAGCAGCTCTACAGCCACATTTGAAACTTGATCTGCATCCCTTTCTTCAAGCAGAAGGCCAGATTACAGCCCAGTTGCACTGAGCACGCAGTATCCATGTGCCAGGCCAGGACAGCAGCTTGGACAGCAGCTCAGGTTTGTGTCAATCATGAAGATCTCTCACCCAAAGCATTCCTCAGTCATAGGCCAGAATCCTCTTTCCTGAAGGTACCAGGTATGAGGGAGATTTTTGGGAAAAGATGGACAACACAGGACTCCTATTCCTCTGTGACAGGCCACACAGTTGGTCCCAGCAAAGGTGCTGAGTACACCACTCCAGAGCTTCATTAAAACGCTAACAATTAAACAATTTTTCTTATCAACTACTTAAAAATTGCTTTTGCTTTCTGAAAAACAACAACATGCAACAAGAACAAATCATCATGCTGAGCCTTTGTTCTGTTTACCATTCATGTCAGTTCTCAGTGAGTTACAGGACCTTCCTAATGCACTGAGATTAAGCCCACCACATTTGCCCACAGCTTCCTTAGTGGATAGATCTGAAACTCACATGTGCAGGCAGCAAATGAGCTGTGGGTACCAGGCAGAGATGTGTCAGGACCACACTGACTGACAGAGTGCAGAACTGGTTCTAGTCCAGGAACAGTCTATCCTGAGCATTTCTGTAGGACCTGGCTCAGGGTACTCCTACCATTACTGGCTACCTGGATACAAAGCCAGATCCTGCTCCCAAAATCAGTTCCACTTGGAAGCATCGGTATTAGAGGACAGTGAACTGTTTTTGACACCTCCCACAGCACAAGGGTAGGAATTTAACAACCTTCCTTGCTACCCCCCTCAAAAATAGGAGAGGAATAAACTGTGGTAGATAGGAGGAATAAGGAGAAGAGGCTCTGGTACCTACATCTTCCCTGGAGCAAGGACTCCACATATCAGCTTGGTGAAAGTGTTGAGCACGCAGTAACATTTTGAGTTTTGCTGCTCTTGTGCTAACCACACTGTAATGGCAAGCAGTCCTGCCACATCTGGATGAGGAATCTGGTTTTCAAGGGAAGCACAGCTGAGAAAGGCTTCAAACAGGATCTGATGGACCGATTAAAAACAGATGCTGTGCTGGCAGACAGGCTGCTGTGCATCATCTGATACAATCCCCTTCCCCTCGTTTCTGTACATAATGTCCTTCCAAGCAAAGCCACCTCCTCCATAGCTATGTCTAAATTGCATTAGGAATCTTGGCATTTTTTCAGTTATACATATTGAGAATGGTTTTGCCATTTAAAATATTTTAGGAGGACTGTAGAATCAAGCAGTAGACTGCTTATCAGAAATCCACCTGGTACTCAGAGGCAGAGGCCATGCTGCAGAGGGCTCAGGGCTGCAGCATTTTAATCCCTGCAGTCCTTAACCTTTACACAGCACTCTCCCCCCTTCTCCTGGAGGAGGAAGCTGTATCAGCTCTGGAACCAGAGGGGAACACCCTCCCCACCACCTCACACACTGCTTTAATTTTAAGCATACGAGCAAACAAGGCTGTGTATCGCAATACTGAGGCACAAAAGGCATGAAACATCTTTGTCTCATTTCACTTTGGGAGGAAACAGCACCTTGCAGCAGGTTTGCTTGCCTCTGCCTGCTCCAGTATATCCACTGTGGCTCAGGGCTGCTTTAGCTCACCCACATCTTCACCCTGCATAGAGACTGGACACTGCACATTGCTAATCTCTGTACTGTTGTTTATCCCTCTAATTATTACTTTCCTGGAGAGACTGAAGATAATCCAGTAGGCCAGCTGCTGAAGGAGTACTGGCTATATATTGGTGTTAGTCCTCCCCGGCACTGGAGGATCACAAATTGAATTGTTCCAGGTAGTTTTCTTCTTCCCCTCTTCCCCAAATACAGCTGAAACTATTCCCTTACTCTGTTAGCAAGACTGCACTTGCTAACAGAAGTCACTGGGATCAGTCTCTTTTTAGCCAGAATCAACATTGTCAGGAATTCCTGTATTACACTTAGAGGTGCAAACAAGTTTCAGACCAGGACTAGCTGGTTGCTTGGTCACAGATGTAACAGGAGATTCATCCCAGAGAGGCCAAGGGAAGGGGATAACTCCTTTTGCTCTTGTTTTTCAATTTGACAGGGGAGAAGAGCTGGTATCAGCTTGCTGAATAGCAGAACCATCTAAATTGATTTCACATGGAGTGTCTGCTCTCAGCAGCAGGATGCTAATCCTGTGCAGCCCCTGCAGCCACAGGAGTGCTCAGGGACAGCCTGGGGAGAAGACCTCATTCACTGCAAAGCTGAGGCAACACAGGCAGCTGCAGTAGGAAAAATGGGTTCAGGCAACCACTGGGGAAGAGATGTCCCCAAAACTCAGCAGCTCTGTTTTCATCCTCAGATTCTGTGAGCAGGAGAGCACAGGAAAAAAAGAACAGTTCAGGTTGAAGTGTATATGGCAAACAAGGCACAAGAACCGGTTGTCGAATCTGTGGATGGATGGCCCCATCCCTGGGACTGTTCAAGGCCAGGTTGGATGGGGCTTTGAGCAACTTGTCTGGTGAAAGGTGTCCTTGCCCATGGCAGGGGAGATGGAACTAGATGACCTTTTAGGTCCCTTCCAACCCAAACCATTCTGTGACTCTGTAATTCACCCTGGCTCAAAGGCCTATAGACATTCTGACTTCACCCACAACTTCTTGCTACTTCCCAACAGCATCCAGCTGAGAAATCAGCACAAAACTCAACAAGAGCAGCAGCCACCAGGTAATTTATCTGTCACTGCCTTGGCAATTGCTACAAACTCAGCCTGGGCAAATGAGAACAGGTAAGCCCAGACACTGAGTCACCTGCGCATGGGTCAGACTTAGGACATCTAATGGCAGTGCCACGAGAGAACACGGGATCTGTCACAACAGGGTGGCCAAGGAGTGCCTGGGCACCACAGCTCAGTGCTACTGACAGCAGTGCTGCCACTCTACCACTGTGACACCCTGGGCCATGCTGAGGTAAATAATGACCCTCATAATTACACCAGTACACTCCTTTAAGGAGACTCCCCCTTTTCAGCCTGCAGATGGTGTAAGATGGCTTAAAGGAAGACAATAAACCCTTCACCAGGACTTTGAAAGCTGCAGTGGGTAGGGATGACAAAATGCAGTTATGACATGCACAGACTGCCTCCCTGGCCACCTTCCAGAGGAAAGCACTGTGTCCACCCTTAACTAGGGCAGGCCAGTGCTTATCACTGCCTAAAACAAATGCAGCTCAGCTGGTTTAATGCAGTTTTTTGCATCTTAGAATTAAGCAATGAAACATTTTAGTAGCAGTGAATATCCTGAGCATTTCAATGATTTTGGTTTCTTCACTGTCACATTACTTTTTCAAATATCTCCATTAAAAACATAAAACTGGTAAATTGTCACAACTCCAGACTCACTGGAAAATGCAGGATCTTCGCAGCACAATGCAGGTCTGTCTTGCCACTGAGATTTGCAAGACTTGGGTAAAAAAATAAGATTTAAAGCAAAGTCTTTCAAGGGAAAAATATACACAATAAGATGCACAGTGCCAAAATCTCCTTTCTGCTCTGCAAGTGCTCTGGAGGCACATTCACACTCCACTGAGCCAAATAATTTCTGAAAATGACTGCACGTTTGGAAAACGTGCAGACTTGAGTCCTAACAAGAACTGTTTAGGTTTTATGACTCTGAGCCATCTGTGAGCTAAAGGGACAGAAACCATCTAAAAACTGTCAAGATGAGAGTTTGGTTTCCACAATAAGCTCTGAATCACCTTTAATCTGCCCATTAACTGCACGCTGGCAATGCTGCAGCAGCCCCACTGGAAATGCCACGGGTGTGAAAAACAGCAGATGGCTAACGGGGGTGGAAAGCTGCACAAATCGTTAGAGAAGCATGGAAAATTCAGTGCTGGCTATAAAAGTCACTAGGCAAGGGCAGCTGTGAACAGCCAGGTGAAAAGAGGCGGGAGGGACACGTGGTAGCTGCTCTGTACAAACTGCTGCTGTTTCCTTCTGAAAGGCCACCAGAAAAGTGCTGAATCAATCACATGTGAACAGACCATAAGGTGCAGTGCTCCCCAGTACTAGCACCAAGGGAGTTTTCCATTGCGCTGGAGTTTCCAGGTTTGAGCAGCACCTTGGATGTGATTATGGAATCACTTAAGGACCCTGAGGGACACTGAGAAAGCAAACCCACTTGTTTTTTATACATGTTGTATATACATGACTGTTACAGCCCAGGCAAGTGATTACTGTAATCTCTGACTGACACGGCAACAGATATCCCAATATGCTGAGGATATGTGCAGGATAAACACAACACTAAGCCAGGAGGCAAAGGCAGGAAAGAAAGGGAACTCAGTATGACCTGTCTTAGACCACACTTCAAACTCTCTGACTGCAAACAGAAATCTTGACATGCAATTAGATGGCCAAGAGAGAATTTTTTCCCTGCTTATCCCACCAGTTTACAGTATGTTTAAATAAGACAGGGGTATAATTTCCAACCAGCTCAACAGGCATGAATAGCCACCTTCTAGGATATCTCATAATGACTTCTGCTAATGCTTAAATAAGGTAGTTATTGCAGAAGTGGAAAATAAGGAAAACTGAATTTTGGTAAAGAGAGAGTAGCAGATATAAGTTGGGGCAGGAAAGCAGCTAGAATCAAATAATGAAAATCATACCATCATTTTCATATTCAGTAGTGTTGTGACATTCTTCCTACCAAGGATTTAATTCTTCTGCACTTGGGCCTGCCATCCCTGATTATGTTTTACAAGGGAGCCTTCTCCCTCCTCTTTTAGCTTTCTATGGGCAGCCCTGAAACACTTCTCACCTCCAGCTCCTCCAGTAACCTGTGGCTAAGCTCTCTTGCATATATCATGTCTGTCAAAAGTCAATGAGTGTCAGTGCAACAGGAAATCAGAGGGACACTGATACCTCCAGAAACAATCTCTGCCACCAGAGGCTGGGGTTGGAGCCACCATTTCCCCCTCCCCTCTATGCACAGTTTAGGCAGATGGCATCCACTTATACAAAGATATCTGGCCATGGCAAAGGAGAACATAAATGAGTATAGTTAGAGAAAAGAAACCACAAATGCTTTTCAGTTTTATTCTTACTGGGAGGGTAGTGGCGTCCTGACATGGTCCTTCACATCATCCAATGAAAACTGACAGGGACTTTTTCAAGGCTCCTTGCAGTTTATGGGACTAAATCCTGGAGTAATGTTGGCTTGGCTGTAGTGCTCTGTCAGCCTGCAGACATGGCATTCCCAATTCCAGATAGTTTTGCTGGGTCAACACTAAAGTAATCAGTACTAACAGAAAGGGAAAGTAATCAGATGTGAAACACAGACCATATGATGAGTGATGTGTCAGGCTGGTACTACACAATACTTGTACAGACCAGTCAGAAATGGGTATTACAAACAGAGCTGGAAAATAGTAATAGTTAAAAATATGATCAAGTGCCTTTGATGGATTTCCCAGAAAAGAAAAAGTCTCTTCAGAAAAATAATGTAACAGCTTCAAAAAACAACAGTAACAGCAGCAATAACAACAAAACGAACGAACAAACAAACAAATACATCTAGTAATCTTCAAATCAGCTTTTCCATTGGATAAATATATTTGAAATAGTTGTACAGTTCACAGTGGCATAAAGTTCTCTGATTGCTTGAGTGCTTGAAAATATCTCATCAGTAAAAAAATACCAGAGCTGGGGGAGGAAAACCCTCTCTCTGAATTCTGTACATGGGTAAATGCACAGGTTTTGGCAGGCATCAGGTCATTGGATCCATGGGAAACTGGCAGCATCACAGGACTGCAGATCACAAGTCAGGGGATGGAGGATAAGAGGAATAGTAAGGCCCATTTTCCTGCAACAGAGAGCACAGAATAAGCAATTGAAGAGAAGTCTCCTTCAATACACCTTGATGCAGTGACAGTGCCGCAGAGGCAGAAATAATTAGGTATTATGTTTTATTTTCCATGGGTACAGTGAGTGCCACAACTCAGCCAGGAGAGGACTGTGCTGGTAAACAGCCAAACACAGACCTTGGTTTTGCCTGTGTTTTCAGCATAAGCAGAAAGTGCAAGTTAAACTTTTGCCATTAAGCCAAGCAGTGACACCAGGAACCCACAGATGCTGGCACAGCCAGTGACTCAGACAAAGCTACAAATGCAGACACGCAGCTCTGGCTACTACTTTGGAGTTACATCACATAGTCTTTGGAAGGATTTTGCCAATGCAAGCCATATTCATGCCACCATTTGGTTAGAGACTGAGGTCTAGAAGGGAAGAGGAAGAAGATCCTATACAAAGGCAGGGCACCTTTCTAATGTTCCATTTTCCCCTGCTGTTTTGAGGGGTTTTTTTTCTTCCTTTTCCTGCGTGCTTGTTAGTATGTGGGGCAGGGAAGACGAAACACAGCTATTGTTTCTTTTTTCCAGTCAGTATAAGGTGTACAGCAGCTAACACAAATTTTTTCTTGTCCACAGGCTGTTAGTGTGTTATGTTACAGTTCTTGGCTGAAGAAGGGCAGGCTTCCTTTTATGCACATAGGAGACTGCTCTAATGGGAAAGCAGCTCTCCTTCTTAGCCAAGCCCTCTGCTTGGGCTGATGTAGACAAAATATTCAGAGAATCATTACTCACAGAACAACACAAACTCTCCAGGAACCTTCCCTATTCCTTCTCCCCATTCTTAAGGTGTGGAAGTCAGTGCCCTTAAAGCACTTGCAGAGCAGAATGGGAGCAGCACAAGAACTGCTCTCAGGGCAGAGACCCATTGTGGCCACAGGCAGTCACTTACCCTGGCGTCGTACTCGAGGACGAAAGGGGGAAGATCAATCTGTTCTGGGGGTATGGCTGTGAACAACTGCTGAAGGCTTTCCACATAGTGGATTTTGTCCTTTAGCCCTGAGACTGTAAAGGTTGTGAAAAACCATGCTGAGACCTGAAAATAAAACCCCACAAAAGCCAATTAACAAGGTGCTGCTTCAAAACCTTCAAGTTCAATGTAATACCCCACAGTGAAACAGGCTCCAGTTGAACTTGAAACACTAAAATCATAGCCATAACACAACAAGGTCAGGAAATACGCACCACCAACTGCAGCAAGCAGTGTCTTGAGAGCTTCAAGCTGGTGTTTTCTGACTCTACACTCACTCCTCCCCAAATGCCAGCTTAAGGAGCCTTTCTACAGTCCAAGAGTGACAGCTATTCTGCTATTTGTCCTCAAAACCCCATCAGTATAGTGGCATGTTTTCACTCCAAGTTTAGCCAGTTCAGAAAATTACCTATTTGACTCTGTCAGAAGCATTTTCAACCCTTTACATTCAAGTTTTCACTTGAAAGAAAGGAAAATTAGAGCAAGAGAAAGCGAGACTTTTGGCTTTTTGAAAATTGTACTGAAATCTCCCTCCTCCTTTGGGTTGTCTGAGTGAGCTTTTGTTTTGCAACCTTTTTAATCAAAGCCTTATTAATTTAACTCTACAAGAATAAGCCTATCAACTTATTCTACAAGATTTTACTTTAAATATTCACAACAAACCTCTGTCTGTTTTGGGTAAAAACAGGATATGGAATTTTTGTTTTTGAAGACCAGTAAGACAGCAATCTAATCCTGCTTAGATTGACTGCACAAGCTTTACCTTTTCAATCCACTTTCTCCAAAATTAAGTACTGTATTGCTTATTGTTTATTTCTTTTCTATTCTTTTCCTGGCAGACTGAAAGAAAAGAAAAAACCTGTTCTACAGGTCACAAATGCTCATAGTAAGGATCAATCACATGGTCCTGAGCAACCAGCTCTTGCTGACTCTTCTTCAGCCAGAGGTCAAAGCAGATGACCTCCAGAGTCCTTTACAACCTTGACCATTCTGTCATTCTGTTTGATAATTTTGCTTTGACTCCAGGAAGTTAACAAAAAAGAAGCAACACTGCAAGAAAAGCCTCGAGGAAAGCAAGAGTTAAAATAAACTCTTAAGATTAAGTCAATAAAAATGATCTGTCTGAATACAACATTAAAGAGAAAGTCAATTCCTAAAAACTGTCCTGGAATAACTGTACTGCCTCCTCAGAACAGCTTATTTTAATGAGAAAGGAACAATGAAAAAGAGAAAAGGAGGTAAAGAACATGAGAGAACATTTGAAATAAATCTGATATTTTGAGGGCAAAATTAGAGATTTATGTTAGCAGAAAGCAGGGAGACAGATTTTACTGGCATCCATTTTTCATTACATTGTTCTAACAAGACCTCTTATGAGTGACACTAAGTGGCAGTTTAATGAGTGAAAATACCTTCTCAATCTTGCACCAAATGCATGGATTTCAAGGTGTGTTATGAATGACACTCATTAAACATAATTGCCATGATGTTTAATGTATAAAATCCTAATAGGGGATATTTTTGCAGCCATCACAAAAACTGCTATTGGGAAAAGTGTTTTTTCTTTTTCCCCTCCTTCCTCTCACTATACAAGCCCTGCAGCTTGGCATTACCCAGGAGCACAGAGAGAAGGGAGGGGGGCAGAAATGTTTCTGGAGAATTTTTCTATTACCTTTATTCTTGATAATCACAGGTTACAGAAATGGTAATACAAGAGCTGTTCTATTTTCTTCTTGATAACAGATCATGGAACTTGAAATTAAATTAAACTGTTAATGCACTGAAAGTAGAGGAAGTTATACCAGAGCAGCCAAAGAAAGTTAAAAATCTAGACATCTGCTGAAGTTTCCTTTCATTTTCTTGTCCTGATATTCTGAATCTAAATAAAAGGCTGTCAAAATCACTCTGCCAAGCTATAAACCCCACAGTTAAATGTATGCGATGTTTCCCACAAAAAACAGCAACACAGATTAGCTGTGTCTCTAATGTCATAATTTGGGCATACCTCAAAGAGAAATTTACTAAAATCTGGGAAATTTTATTCCAATTGGAAGGATCTTGTGTAGAAAAAAAAACCTAAGTGATTTGCAACAACCTTTCCCCTGGCATCTGACCTCAAGAAGCTGTTTTTAGAACCATTACAGAAAAACAAACCAAAAATTGTTCATGATAAATACAAAGAGTATTGATGATTATGAATATCTAATTTGAGTCTTTGGGTATGTTTCAGCTGTGAAATATTCTTGATTCACAGCCAATTAATGAAAACAGAATTACTCTGGGTGAGACTGTTTCAGATCCAGCCATTTATAGATCAGTTCAGAACACAAGCTCTGAAAAAGTTTGTTTGGAGAGCGCACAGAAGAGGGGAGCTGAGAGGATTCACATAAAAATGCCTCCAAAAGCCCTTTATTTATCTATCTATCAGCAGCTTTATCAAAACCAAGCAGGAGGAACTTTGCATGCATGAGTACAAAGGAACTTGTGATGGCACTTCATGGGTATCTTGATCTGAGGCTGGCAGTGAAGTGCTCATGCAGCAAGAGCCACTCCAACCTACAAAACTGTTGACGTCTATACCATGATTTCATGACAAGCACAGCTCCATTTCACAGATCACAAGAACACTCAAAGCATGGGGAAAGGCAGAAGCACTGCATAAAAACTCTGCAGAGTGGCTCACCCTGCTTCATTTACTCTGTGCTTTAGGATAACTGCTGAACTTCCCCCCCTGCACACCAAACTCCATGTATTCTAGACAGGCAATTACCCTCAGAACCACACAGTTTACAACAGTTTCATACCTAGAAACCGAACAAAGAATCATTGTTGGCACCATAAAGTACATGGAGAACTGTGCTGGTTTTCTAGGGACATAGGATTTTCCAAAAGACATGATGAAAAGGCTTTTGATCCCTTTTAGCCCATAAATCAGCAGAAGTGACTCTAACAGATGGCAGCCATCCACTGTGCCAGGATTCAACCCTGCTGTGAAAGGGACAATTTATAGCAGACATTTAAGATCTGTGTACGAGGGTGATGTGTTTGGGAAGTCACAAGAATGTACAGACCTTCCTCCTCAATTTGAGGCATGGGGTATTTCCTACTACTTCTAGGGAAGGAAGTAAGTGAGTGGTCCAAATAGGAAGATGAATGTGCCAAACATTTTTTAAGAAATTTGAAGCTTTTGAGCTAGCAATCTTCCATGGGGACAAGAGCACTGAAAGAACCAAAAAAAAGGAGGGGAGAGAAAAATCATTCCCTCTTAGCAGCCATCTTCTTCACCATGCTTTCTGCTGCATATTTAAAAGTTTCATAAGCTGATAGTCCATGCAACAGTCAGAAGCAATCCTGCTTGCCTTCCAGTTATAGAAAAGATTGGCAGAAAGACATGGATACACATTCTCTTTTGCCTCCAGCTGTGCTGCCAGAATAAGATACAAACCAATACTATTTCCAGCAAGTTAGAGAACTCTGTGTCTCTCACCCTCCCTGCTTCCCACCAACCATCTGCTTCGCCTACAGATCTGTTGAGTCCCACTGCAGTTTGCAAAGGGACAGACAAGATGGCAACAGACACCAGTGAGGATGAGTTGTCATCCTCCAACAAGAAAAATATTTCTCAACTAAACAGAAATGTATGGGAAGAGAGAAGGGGGGTGAAATGCTGCTGAGAATCTGAAACACTAGTACTTCCTAGCTTCAGCTTCTCCACTCAACTTTGTGACCTTAGTAATGTTCTGTGCCAGCTCCTACATTTTTATGAGCATCAGAGCTGGAAGCTCTAATTCTAGGACACAGACCTTTGATCTGTATCCTGTGGGAGTAACTAATAACCTAAGAGAAACTAGAACCTACACTGCTGGGAAGCCTCAGTCTTATCTCCATAAAAACAAGGAAGCTCCAAGTCTCACAGTGTCCCAGCTGTGCTCAGGCAAAGAAAGGATGCTTTGGAAATTTAGCAGTCAAAGAAATTCTTGCTGAACATGTGCAAACAGATGTGTTTTTTCAGGCATATAATTTTCTCAAATTTGATTAATGTCAGCAAAAAGCAGAATAAACACAGAGGTTAATCTGATGTGAACATGGAGGATCAGATTTCTGTTTTAATTGGACAAACAAAAATTCTAGGAAGGGCTACTGCTGCCACTTAGTTAATCTGAAGTGCTCATACTGCTGCAGTAGGAGTAGTGGATGTGAGGTCCAGAAGGGAACCAGCTCCATCTTCTGTTGCCCCACACAGATCCCAGCCAAAGGTAATAACTTAGTGCATGACAAGTTCAGGCTTTTTGTCTCCTGATGGATTAACAGTATTTTTTTTTGCACTCCATCAAAGGCATTCTTCCCATCTTTCTTTGCTGCTCTCCACTCTAACCCTGACTAATCTCACTGCTGCTTGAGACTGCTCTCTGCCCTTCCCAGTGAAGTGTGAAGTGACACACAGGACACACATGATACTTCGTGTGGTGAAAGAAAAGGTGAAACATCCAGGAGATGAACCACACAGAAAAGAATTCCCTGAGTGTTTGGTCATGGTACGTGACCCTGCCAGCAGGAAAAATGACAAGATATTTCCCTTTGAAAGAGACATGATTCAAAGCTTCCACCTCTCTCTGGTAAGAGCACTCAAGAACTAGGGCACAGACAGCATGCACAGCATTGGGGTTCAGCTTATCACAAAGGCTGGAAGATTGCAGCTAGATCAAAGATGGGATGAATTTCAAGTTCTGACAGTGGATCCAGAAGATACTGCCTCATTTTGGGAATGTTCTATACATCTCCATGTTCTTCATGCTAGAGGCTTATGTGCTACTGCACCAATATTGAAGATACACTTTTCTTTTGGAAGATTTACCTTACCTTTGAACGAAATGTTGGGTGGACAAAATACAATGCCTTCAAGTTCCTCTTGTACCTGGTTTAGAGAAAGGAAAAAAATATTTAAAAGTGAATTCTAACTAAAGTCATATACAAAAACTAACTGTCAAAAGAGACCATTTTTCTTAAGTGCCTGTGATGTAATTTTATAAAGTTAGGTCTAAGGTAAGGGTAGATACCAAAAAGTAAATATAAAGGGAAAAGAAATTTTTTTAAAAAAGCAGAATAGTTATTTTTCAGTTAAAGACATCACAGCCTTCAGTCTTTTAAGTAGGAAATGAAAGAAAACTAAAGACAAATTATGACTGCCACTGTTACCCAAACCTCTCCTCTCACAACCAGCAACACACCTTAACAAAGCCAGGCTCCAAAAGCTCCAGCTCTGGATTGTGACAGACAAAACAACCAGAGTGCCTCCCTAAGAGGTCCAGAGGGAGACTGCAGAGGACAGAATTTCTGGTTAAAAAGATGGACTTGAGAAGGAAAGAAAACACCTCTTCCTTCTTCTTGCCTTTGTTAGTTATTTAGGTCTTTGTCCCAGCCAAACTCTCTCAGAAATAAATGGGAAACCAGATACAGGGAATAACAAATGTTTGCATAGCACAGAGGAAGACTGGAACATATTCTTTTCCTATTGACACTCACTTGGCATCAACAACATCATAAAGTTTCTTCAGGAAGTTAGAGTCTAGCTGATTGTAATCATTTGTGAGGGTATGGAAGTACACCAGAACATATTCCTTCACTGCAATATGATCCATGACATGGATGAAATACAGAAGAGCCTGAGGCAGAAAGAAACAAAATTTATATTTGCAAAGAACTCTTTCACGTTGCATTATGTCTTAATATACTTCCCTTATTTCATCTAAAAATCAGGAATCATGAGGCTGGATAGCATTGCATTTCAGCTACAAAAGCAAGGCAAACATTCCAAGACTTCAACATGATTGTAATAACTTGGAAGTCTTTTGTCTATCTGACCTCACAGATGGAGATACATTCTTGCTGTTTCCCTGCAAAAACTACATTTAACTCATTACGTTTCACTCTTCACATCCTGGCAGATACAGAAGCATGGTAACTCTCCTTCTTCTTGAGAAGAAAAAGGAGTCCATACTAGCCCTGTCTTTTCTAAAAATAGCCTTATGGAAAAGTGTCAGCCCAATGCACACATAGCTCTGTAAGGGTATACATTTTCATCTGCCTATAAAAATACTTTCTAGTTAACACCTTAAGTCCTACAAATGATGTTTCTAGTATTAAAACTGAATTACCCTTATAATCAGACTTTTCCATCCAAAGCATTCATATGTAACCTACACAACTCTAGTTTTACGGAGCCTTACCTTTTCCATGTCTATCAATGTTACTGGGATATTCCTTCCAACCACCACCATCACAGTGCGGCCACAGTTATCTACACCTACAAAAGAAAGAAAGATGTCTCAACTTCTCTCAGCCATGCCAGGTTTTGCAGCTGGGCCCTTTCAAACCAGGGAGAAAGAGCCTCAGCTCAGAACTTTTGCAGTGCATCTGGTTTCCAGCAGAGGAAATATGCTTAGTTACTGCTCTCACTATACCAGTACCTATTCTGATCAAAAAACCCATGTATCTGAGAAACTTAAGGACTGCAATTTTATGTTGCCTGTGTACTCCATATTTACCTAAATATCAAATAATAACATGGTTTTTATTAAAAAAATCCCTTCACTTGCAATTCTACAACCAAAGCAAAATTCTTCCTAGAAACCAGGCTCTGAACTCCAGTGCACAGATTCCCAGAACACGCCTCATGGACCTCCTGCAGCTCACAGAGCCTTGTCTAAGGCAAACAAAAGAACAGAAATTTGCAGCTACTGAGCAGAAGGTATCACACAACCTTGGTATTTACACAAAGATAGAGGTAAGCTCTGGATTTTCATGAGGCCTAAGAGATCAGTCAAGGTGCTGGACAGATTCTCTCCAGAAATACAGCTATGCTTTCAGCATGACCTATTGTATAGGCAAGTCCAAAGAAAATATTTTTACTTTAAGACAACGTAGACCAGTCATCAGTACACCAAACTTACCTGTCTGGTACAAAGCTTTAAGAGAAGCAATGTCAGAGAGGTCTTCAGCTCTTGCCTGACACAGCCAGCGATTATAACTAGAAAGTCAAAAACATCTGGTCAGATCTAATCCCCCTTTGGATTAGCAGTATAAGCCTGAAGAGGTATATGGGAAGGGAAGGACAAAACAAGCTTTTTCTGACTGAGCCCTCTCTGATGTTGCTGTTTTCTGACCTATGGAGCAACTACAAATTTTTTAAAGAAAGAAGTGTTAAAAAATAAAGTTTAGTGTCTTAGTTACACAACTAATGATTTTCACTCGGGCAATTAATACATATTAATATATATCAATTAGTAACTGTAGAGGCACTGCATTTGGGCTGAAAATATCTCAGAGGTTTTTCCATTTAAGTATATCAGTATTTAAAAGACATAAAAAAAAAGAAAATTTCCCTTAAAAACCTAGATGTTGAACACAACTATGCAGTAACCAGTTTAATGAACAACTTAGTGCCTCATCTGACAAAACAAGCCAACACCGAGCCTTGAGAGGTGTCCAGCATGGAATTACCATCTAGAGAAGTGATCATGCACATTAGGGTTACCAGGGCAGGGATGGGGAGAAAGCCTGAGCCTTCTTTTATTTATCAAATGGAAGAAAAATGTTTTGCTATCTGCGCAGAGCCTCAGGAACAAGTGGGCAGTATCAAAAGCACCACTACTAAAAGTGGTGACAAAACAGTGACATCTTGTGGCAAACAGGTAAGGCAGCTGGCTGGATGCATTGGGTGTGCTAAAGGGTTTATCACAAGCTTCCCTTTTTCTCCTCTTATCCCATCCCTTCTCCCTTCAGGCCAAAGAGGCTACTACATCAATCCAGGGTGACACCAGGCTTTACCTGTATTTGCTTGCTGGAAGATGAGGTTTTGCAGATAACAAAACATCATTCATAAGGGTTGGTCCTAACTAACACAAATATTCACATGAACAAGCAAATTCTCACTTCCTCTGGTGCTGTTTCTGCAGTGCTGCCTCTGACAACTGTCCCTGAAGGATGAGGCGCCTCTGTTTATCAACGTCCCCCTCCATGCGGGCAAAAGCATGGGACCCAATGAAGGACAAATCTGCCTCCAGACCCTCTTCATCTGAAGCATCTGCAGTGGAAACAAAGATGATATCAAATGTTTGGGCTGTGTACAGGACAGCAATGCTGCTATTGAATTGGTACATGTCCCAGTGAAACAACACAGTCATTGTGCTACAGACTGACACAAAGCCCCCGAGGCACCATGACGTGGCTCTGATACCTCACCAGTACCACTGGCAGATCATTGTGTGTGACTGAGAACCACTACCTTAAAGTGTTGGTTTAGAGCCTTAAAGCCTGGAAATTAACTGGGAAGTCCTAGTCATCAGTGCATAACAAAGGGTTTACTCTCCCAAAAAACAAGTTCTAGAGAGAGTGACTTCAGCTTTACAGTCATCCCACTTGAGCTTTACAGTCATCCTACTTCTCAAAAAGGGAAAAATTAGCATACAGAGGCACAGATGCTGCAGCTTTATTCAATTTAGAAGCTGTACTGTAGAAAGGGCTCATTTCTTGTATCACTGACACTTCCTGAATAAATGCTGCAGTGATCTGAGTGTAGCTATTTTTATAGTATTATTTACAACATGGCTGGGTGATGAAATAGAAGAGCAGAGGCTCACTTCCTGGTGACAATACCACAATGCTCCACTGAATTGATGTCACCCAGGCATGTTGCTAAGACTTCTAGCACTGTCTCTCTGGGCAATCTAGACAGAAACCGAGTTTCTCCTTTCAGCATGACATGCTATAGCAGCAAATTCACTCTTACCTATGCAAATCAAGTAATTTCACAAATTATTAGCTTGTGGTTGAATACCTCACACTGATCAGCCACAGCAGCAAATATCAAATATTCAGCCTTATCCCAACTGGCTATGCAAAAGCAGAAAATTGAAATTAATTCCCAGTTATCTGCTTTGGATGGCTTAAAGCTGTAAAACTTGCACAAAACTGCTTAACAAGTAAGGCAGAATGTGTCTGCTCTGTCAGTTAATATAGTAAATTGTTTTGCTACATGTATTTCACTTCTCCCAACAGACTTTCACTGAACTTTGATAGCCACCTCCAAACACAAATCCCTGGGTTCCTCTAGTTATTTTATATATTTTAGGGAGTTTCTGCTAGCTTTCATTGCCCATTTACTAGTTGGATGCGCTGTATCAATACAATTGTATCATTTGAGACAACATTTGCTAATACGTAAACAACACTTTGCTAATACACAAGACAGACCACTATCCAAAATACCTTTTTCAGTTAGGAGCTGCACAACATTCTGCAAGAACACCTTCAAAAATCCTAATCACTTTGGGAAAAAAAAAATTTACAAAGGGAATGAACTACCCACCTCTTCCACCAAGAAAGGAAAAGACAAAACAGCTCTACTGCAGCTACTTCTGGGGAACACTAAGAAGCCAATGAGGCAGCTTGAGAACTGGAATCATTGTAACCTGACTTAGGTGAATTGAGGTAGGAAAACATTTCTCTCCTTCCTCTTCTGTTTTTCCCACTGACTTTCCCAGACAGGCGCTTATTCCAAAGTCCAGTTCCAAACTCACCATCTGGAACGCCTGGCTTTTCAGTAATCCTGATCTGCCGCTCTGGTACCACTGGCTCCCCTTCCGCATTGCCAATATCTGCAGGGAGGTAAGGCAAGGATTGGACCTCTTCTTCCAACGATCTCGGAAAGTACAGAGGCAGCAACTTCTGGTAAGTGGCCTACAAATAAGAAAAATGTGTGAAGGGTCTATCCCACATCCGTGCTCTTCCCTTAAACAGCATCTGCCCTGTAGCAGGGAACTTGTCAGCAGTTTGGAGGCAAAGTACTGCCTCCCTCAATGGTTAATTTGGGCTGTGAGCTGGGAATACTTTATCAAGTAACCTTGATAGAGGTTTATTTTTTGGATTTTTTGCCACACTGGCAAATGACTTTGAGAGGATTTTGCTAAAATCTGCACAAACTCAGGTAGATTGCAGATACATTAGCTTTGTAATGAAGTTACAATACACACGGACAACAGATTTGAGCAAATGTTGCTTATGTTAAAATGTACCACTATACAGATCACCTGTAGTGATCTGCCTGGGAAAAAAGAAAAAGCACCAGCCAAACAAGAAAATTCCTCCCCACATGAAGGAAATGAGTGAAAATCTCTACAGAATGTATGACTTCATGGGTTCTCTCCAACTGATTAGCAGTTTTATGATCCCAAACAAATTAGTTATTTTCCTTATCCATATGCCATAGAACCTGAACACAGCGTGGGTGTTCTGCACAGGAACAAGTTTGATGTACAAGGAAAGTCAATATTCAGACTGCCTGCATCTCTCAGAACAGAGATCATTAAATGTCAAGTTTGCTATTCCAACAAGTCAGCATGCAATGTTTCAGATCTTTGTAGGAGATCTGTAGGGATGCTGAAATTGCCTTCTTCAAGCACTTCTTTGTATAAGGAGGAAATTTTGTGTGAGGAATTTCCTTTCTGGCTAACACATCACATCCAGCACAACTGCATGCTCCCCTACTGCTCCCTGTCCACAGCTCAGCAACACAGAAGCCAGAAGCAGAAAGATTCTCAAGTGTCCATAGTGACTGCTAAGGGCATGAACAGTTCTGGAAAAGAGGCTATGCTAAGAAAGAGGCAGAAGGATGCTGCAAGACCAGAAGTCTATGTGATCTGAAGAGGAAATCCAAATCCAGCTTTACTGCTGCAGAGGAGATCAATCATGCCCAGGAATTTTGGTGGAATGAATGCCAAGATACCTCTTCAAGCTCAGAGACAGCAAACACCACCTTCTCCAGAGTCTCTCCATGAACCTCCAGAAACCTCCTAACTGTGCCTGCAAGGAAGCAGATTAAATGTAGTTAGCAAAACAGAAGGAGAAATCTACACACACAGATACAAGTGAAGAACTCAAAGTGCAGAAGGGAGATACATCTCTCCACATACTAAATAGTTCCACAGGCTGTAGGCAAGTGTGGATTAAGTGGTGGTTTAACACACCAAATGGGTGGCTGGGCATATTGGAAGTTGCACCTCCACTCTCTCCTGACGCTGACTTTAGAGAGAGACACAAAGAGAGAATAAATCTCTCTAATTTTAGCTTACTAGGATTCCTTAGACTGTGAAATGTGATTCAATGGCCCTGGAAAATCAAGCCAAATCCTTCCTTTAGAGAGTCCTGTGCAAGCTCCTAAAACCAGACATTCTTAAAACAAGCCACTGTGCTTGAAGTTATCAGCAAAGCAATATAAGCAAGCTACAGCAGAAGCTGCTTCAAGGCAGGCTCAGCAACACAAAATCTCCAGGGTCAGCTGTGCCAAAAATATATAAAATTTCTATTTGTAAATCACGAGAGAAAGTGTCCAAACAAATTCGTTGGTATGGGAGTATTTTATCAAGTATCACACAGACCTACAGAGACAACAGAAGACAGCAATAAAAGAAGTTATCTACAGAGAATACTTTTTTGGGAGTTCAAGAAACAGGAGAGGGGAAAAAAGGAGCTATTTTCAAATACTTCCTGTGTACTACTGTACACAAATTCCTGTGTAATTGTCTTGACCTGCGATATTACTTTACACAACAAATGCAGTTATGCAGTTTCACAGCAAACAGCTCTGAATGTATGTGAACATGTGAAAAAGCCAAAGGAGATGGGGGAAAATAGCAGCCAGTATATACAAGAGTATATAATATTCCTGTTTGACTATTCTTCTGTACTTTATTTTCAGCTTAGGACGTTTTCTGATTTGTTTTCAGTGATCTTCATTTTTTTAAATATAGTTTTCTCTCGAGTGCAAGGAAATTTGAAAAGTTTTAGCAATGCTTCTTAGTAAGAATTTCCATAAAACAAGTAACAAGCATAAGAACCATTTCCCCTTGTTTGTTCTGAACTGGCATCATTTGATGGTTCTTATTCTGGGAGATGGTGAACAGCTGATTTATTTTCACCATTTCCATGCCACTCATGAGTTTACAGACATCTATCACACTCCCCTCAAGACAGGAATATTCCAGTCTGAAAAAGTCTTGAGCTCATTTCACTATTTCTTGCCTTTTTGTATTCTTGTTGACCTCCTCAACTTCTCTGTCTACTTTATTCTTTTCAAATGTGCAGCTTTAAAGGGTGAACAAAGCACTGATTGATGGCAAAACATTCTTAATTTTGTTGTGTCTTACTCAGCTTGCTGTTTGGAGCTCCTCCCAGCTGTTGTTTTCATGGAAGTATTATCATCTCAATGTTTTGCTGCCTATAATCAGGCCATCATTTTGCATGTGAAGGCAGAAGCTGTAGGAGTGGGTCAGTGGGGGAAGGATATCACTTTACGTTTGGATGTGCTGATGACACCAAAACAGCAGATAAAATTCACTGTTGCTCTAATCTGCCTACAAGTATTCAACAGTAAGGCCTCATCTTGGCTCTTCTGAACAAACTTTTATTACCAACAAACTCTCTCACCTCATGTTTAGCATCTTTTCCAGGTTATAAATTAATACACTGAAAAATGCAAGTTCCAGAACAGATTCCCATGGATCTTTACTGATGAGATCCCAGGAATCTTTACTGAGAGAAAGGATCATTAGTTTTTATCTTCCATTTTCTGATCAACCATGGAATGCCTTGCCTTTTTACAAGCTCTAATGAACCACAGACCCCTAAAAAAAGGTTTCCCCATTTCAAGAGCAATCTGTCAGAAGTAAGTGACCTGCTGCCATCCAGTTTATGCTCTTTTCCAAAACACTTACGCAGTGCTATGTGGGTTGCAT
Source organism: Onychostruthus taczanowskii (assembly GCF_017590055.1). Lineage (NCBI taxonomy): Eukaryota > Metazoa > Chordata > Aves > Passeriformes > Passeridae > Onychostruthus > Onychostruthus taczanowskii. Next base: position 1,553,064 of record NW_024500794.1, on the reverse strand, counting down.
CCTCCAAGGGGTAGCATCTTTTCAGAGTATTAATGACACAAAATCCTACGGAGCACATTGCCTGTTCCCTGGAATCCAGAAAAAGAGAAACAAATGAATAGACAGCCAGGCGCAAACAGAAGTCTGTCAGGGCAGTAGGGAGCACCATTAATTTCTTCCCTGGCTCTAAGCAGCAGTAATCCTCTTTCAGGTTTTTGCAGGAGGATTCTTCCCTGGCAAGATGCACACACCCTCATTAAGCAGAGAAGGAGAGAACCATTAATTATTCCGCACTGCATTAATTATTCCCCATCTGGTTCTTGTTTTCAGATTTCCCCTTCTACCTCAGCTATGTTGTTCCTACAGTTCCTCATATCCCGAATGAAGTTCTTCCCTCAAACTCCCTGCAATTCTTGCTCAAAATACTTTTGTTCCTGTTTAGGACTGACAGTAAGGAGAAGGAGGGAAAAAGAATACATACACACTCCTGTTTCTTCACCTGACCAATGATTTTGTTTTGTTAGAGGTCTGGACACAGGCCAAGGTGGCTTACTCCATCTTAGGTATGATTAGACAACCATCAGAATGGAGTGACACACTAAGACCAGTAAGATGCTTCCAGCACTGAGCCACATTTTCAGAAGAGGAACGCAGAACTGTTGCCCACAGTAATTAAAGGAGTTTGAGCAAGCTCAGAGATGGTAGACAATTTCACAAACATCAAAAGTAACTCTAGAAAACAGATTGACTGAAAGACATTCAGCATGCAGAAGTATAAGAATTTTAAAATAGTTTTTAACATATTTCAATCCAGGGCTGAATTTGCTTGTAACTTCTGAGGCAGAACAAAAGTGGCACATGCTAAAAATCATAGCTGCAATCTTGAGTTTGAAACAGTTACTATTGCATTGTAACACACAGTCCAACCTTGGAAGAATTGATCTTCCCAACCCTAGAAAAGTGTTAGGTATGCCTTCTGACATTGCTCTTGCTCAGGTGTATTTTGTGACTGCTACCACTTCAACAGCTGTCACAGGATAAGGACAGCACAGACAAAAAAAGGAAGAAAAACCCCAGTTAGTTAAGAGGAAGTAGAAAATACCACAGACAGAAGGAGAAAAAACTACAAACCTAGCTGCTGCAACTGTAGATTTAGAAGTAACCTTACAGCCTGACTCAGAATTTTAGCTGTCTGTTGTACAAGGGCAGAGAAGCCAAACACACGAACTGAAACAGCAGTCAGATCTGCCTGTGGGTGTGTCCCCATGGCTGCAGACACACATGAAGTTGCTGCTGGAGCAAGCTCCAGCACAGAACCCAAAGCAATTATTAATGCTTCTCCTCTGAAGAACTGAATGCTGCACAGCCCTAGCTACCCCGTTTCAGGACTTGAACCTGCCCAGATCTCTCTGTGCATTTTACCTGCACCACATCAGAGATAACCGAACGCATGAAGCGCACCGTGAAGCCACTGCCGTTTTCACGTCCTTAACCAGACCCAGCACACACGAGCAGACGCTCTCAGAGGTGTGATCTCTGTGCAGAGCCGAGTTTCCAGGACAGCAGTGTCCCAGGTGGCAGCCCCGCGTGGCTGTGCTGTGCTTACCTGGCGAGCTGCAGGACGTTGCGGTAGCAGCTGTACAGGGAGCTCTCGGCCGCCGTGCGGTACCGGCTCTTGTACTTGGGGCCCACCGTGTGAATGATGAAACGCGCAGCCAGGTTAAATCCTTTCGTCAGCTTGGCCTCGCCTGTCCTGCAGCCTGCCAGAAACAAAACATCAGGGTAAGTGTACATGTCATGGTAACAAAGGCAGAAGTATTCAAGCCCTTGACTTCCTCCAGTCAGACAACTCCACTTCATACGTACGCTTCGGTGTTCTAGAGATCAAATATTAAGGATAGCATCCGAACTCATACCAGCTGCTTAGCACCTCGGCAGGCTGAGGAGGTGAGAACCGTGCTTGTTCCTCTTAATTTTAAAACCATGCGTACAAGGACTAACTAGATATTGCTAGAAATTCTGTCTTAATTGCAGTGCTTACTACACTAATTACAGAGCAAAGGAAAAAATTATTTAGTAATGTGCAGAGAACAGATGCACAAGTATACCATACAGCTAGCAATAAAAAGTCCTTCTGAATTTAACAACTTGGTTTGGGGAGACTGATTTTTGGATAAAATGAGTACAAGTATCCTTAATCAAACAAACCAGTCATTGGCAAAACTATTAAAACTGCATAGATAATACACTTGTTTAATTGATGCTCTCAGAATGAGGTAGCTTGCTTTGTTTTGCACATTTCTTCATGTCTACAAGGCAGACATATAATCCTCATGCAGCTTAAACTCTCTGGACAGACTACTTGTCTAGTCTCAAGGAAAGGAAGTTCAAGCAATCCATGTAATTGTTCCATTCACAGCACCCTCCACTTACATACTCTAGGAACAGATTCTGTGTTTGAAGTCTGGTTTTCCTTCAGCACACAGAAGAAAAGACTGCTGAACTTCCCCTTCTTCACCTAAATCTAGCCCACTCCAGGTCTGGACAGCTGAAGAAGTATTTCTAGTCTCTCTCTTTCCCTACCCTCAAAGACAAGTGTTTCCAACCTTCTTCCTTCTGCTTGTACCACTGCACTTCAGCTTTCTGATCTGACTGAAAACCAGTATTTTCATTGGATTAGCTTTCAACCTGATTGTCTTACAAGCTGCTGGTGACCTCGACAGGGAATGAGACAGGAAGAAGCAGCTGCAGCCAGTTCTCAGGCAGCAGTGCTGCAGCAGCTTGGCTTAAGCTGCCCACTGAACAGGGATGTTCATCTCTCCCACTCCACTCTTTCCTCATAGTGCTAAGGCAAACTAGCAGCATGCAGGAAAGCGTATTTTATCAGAAGAGACACTCCAGGCTGAGAATCTTCCTCACCCAAAACTTCAAGTGTATCTTTTAAATGGCAACCACACGCTGCCTTGAAGCCAGCATCTTGTAACATTTTTGATCCAACAAATCACATCATTAACTTCTACAGACCTCCACCGTGCTTCTTCTGGGTTAATCAGAAGGAAGAAAACACCATACTAAAACTAAGCATACTCTTCTGAATTCCTGCACAGCCTCTAAAGACAGCTCAAGAGACTGATTAAATAAGCACAATATGGAAAAAGGAAAGACAAACCCAAAACAATGTATCAGATATCAAGTTACTTTTATTCCTCTGCGGTCCCCTCGCCCCACAACCAGTGAGAAGCAAGCAAAGGCCTGTAGGAAAAACTTGTGAAAAAAAGAATGAAGCAGATTTGATTGACGTATAGTTGTGAATTCAGTAGGGAAACCAATAAATTCAGGGAAGCAGATGTAGCACTGGTAATCTTTAACTATACTCAGATCACACTTCACACTGCCCAAGGCATTCTGCTTGGGGATGTCTATAACTTATAAAACTAAAATGACCAGTAGGTATTACTCTTATTTTAAGATACAAGGTGAGGGGAGCTGCACAAGTTAAGGTCCGTGGCAAAACTGGGAACAAAGTCAAGATCCTCTTTTTTATCTGGTAAGATTTCAGCTATTAGAATAGCTTTTCTCCAAGTTCAAAACATAAAGTCTGAATCATCTATGTCACCTGTGTGGTGCAGAAAAAGCATCACCAGAGCTGCAAGACTTCTGCCACAAAAGGTCTTTATTAGACTGCAACATGTATGTGTTCATAAGCAAGCTTCTATCAACAGCACTTCATCTGCAAGCCTGCCCCTGGCTGTGGTATTTCTGTGTGAGTCAAAACTGATGCTGCTCCCAGGAACATACAGGTTAGCTGAGCCTTAAAGAGGGCACAGGCCTTTGAAGAGTCAGCGTGTCACATGCTTTCAGATCATGATTTTTCTTGGAATCTATGAAGTGTGAATATATACCAAGCAGCAGGAATAAAGCAGGAGAGACCTAACTGAAAATGCATTTTACAGCTTTAGAGCATAGACCATACATTTTCCCTTTTTCAGCATATTCTCCACTGAAAAAATGTCAAGGCTAAGTGGAAAGAGGGCAAAAAGGAAGCAGAGGTGACAAATGAATCCTAAACTAAGCTCTCCATCTACTTCTGCTACTGTGACAAATACACTCTGGGTGCTTAAATACCAAATCTGTAACCCAGCCTCTCTTTCCTCCCCCACACAACATGTCAGTAGGGTGTCACAGAAGAACTGATTTCCATAAAGCTCTTGGCACAAGATTAAAAGAGAAGTGTCTTCATAGGGAGTTGTGAACCTGCAGAATGCATTACGGGGAGAAGACATAGTGTTTTCACCGTGGTAGAAGATGCAAAACTACGCATAACTCAGCAGGGTAAAAGGGAATTTAAGAAGCTGAGCACAACAGCTCCCTACAGAGCTGACAGATCTCAGGCTTTAGGACTCCTTGAAATGCAGTCCCCTTCTTCCCACCTCTCATTCCACGCAAGAAACCCAAGTGTATTTTAGATGAGTCCTGGCGTATAATGTGGGGTCCTAACTATTCCAGAGCACCCATGGTATTTTAATTTCAACCCACAGCCCACACTGAATTTTTGCTCTGTTATAAAATGGCTACTCTTCCTCCTGTTTAATTTCTAAGTTATTCAAAAAAAGCAAGCTGAATCAGCAAAGGATGGTTTTATAGAAACAGGACTTCTATTGAATTGCAATTTAAACTACTGAGAGTTTATATTAGAATATGGCTCTTCTATATCCATTTGGTATGGATATATGTAAGGAGACCAAGCTGTTATCCAGAGTGAGCAGTACTACACAGAGGCCTCAAAATTCAGTTCAGTACTGTAGTTCCTAGAGATGAACTGTATCTCTAAACCATATTAGACTTCTGTATGACCTTGGATAACTACAAACTCTTGTTCGTCACACACAAAATAAGGAAACTCTTATTCCTAGTGCCTGTTAGATGAAAAAAAAAAAAAGGCTGAGTATTCATCTCCCTTTATCAGCAATAAACTCTCTTAATAAAGACTCTAGGCAAACCTCATCCATTTCTAGAATAGCCTTGCATTAGGACTGCTCTTATAGCTTTCCAGTGAAGTCATTTGTTGTACACAAGAGACAAATGAACCAACCAACTTAAGAAGTCACAAAGACTTTATTTAGTCATGCAGTGTTTTATCAATCCATCTATTATTATCATATCTTTCTGAAAGACTGTGTGTATATTAATATCCTGAAAGAGGATACACAAAGTGCCTGACATAATCCACTTAATTTCTTCAATGGGGAACTTCAGTTTCTGTCTTTCATAATATATACACACTAAACAGGATAAAATCTCAAGATGAACAAGACTGGTCCCTTGAGCAAAAGCAGTGATAAGCTAACTGCTCAAAGTGGCTTCAGATAGCAATGGGAATTACTGTATCACAAAGTAAGGGCTCTCCAACTCAAGTATCTGCCACAGACTTTCAATTATCTGGAATGTGAGCAGCAAAGAGACTAGACTGGCAGGTGTTTCCCCCATGTTTTTCATGTTCCTATCAGCTGTGGGGGGCTGGGGAAAGCTCTACCTTTTTCATTTGTGCCCCAATCCTGACACTTTGTACTATACAAGGACAGGAGATTTCAGTAAGATAAAAATGTCTCTGGCCACTTACCTTTGAGCTTCTGGAGCTCATCCTTCAGGTCAGGCCCAGCATGCATGAATATACTTTCAGATACGGGGTTCTTATCCGTGAGAGTCTCATTGCTGGTGTTTACGATGGCCGTGCAGTTCAGTAATGCGACATCTCCTTTCCTGAGGAAACAGTTTATTGCAGCCTGAATGCACAACTGAGCAGGATATTCTCAAATCAGTGCTGACAAGCAAGGAAATGCCAAGTTACAGGAAAAGCATTAACAGGACTCCAGTGCCCACACAGTGTAGCGTACCCTGACGTGCTCACCAAGCCAAATCGTCTTTTGCCTCTCCCTGATGAAGACAGGCTGCATGCAAAACTCAGCCCCTTAAAGAGTCCCAGCCTCAGCAGTAACCTGGGATGTTTGTAGAAAAGGCAGTGTTGCAGCTGTATGTAGGGCAGCTCAGGCAGTAAACACGCAAAGCAGCTTGTTAAACTGATGGAGTGTAACACTTCCAAAAACCCACATATTTTCTCTTGGGGATAAGAGGACAGTCCTTGTGTTATATTACTTTCAAAACTTAAACAATTTTTTCAATGTACTTCTTTATTTTTGCAGACAGACTATCCAGGGCACCTTACAGCTGCTGCTCCTCAAATCACTGATGCTGCAGCTGGACAAGTTTTCTTCTCTTTTGCTCCCAAAATGTGAACCCTCAAGTTGATCATGTTCATTCTGCTGTCCAAAGATCAGACATGCAGAAGATAAACAAGTCACAGATGCATAAGAGACAATGGAGTAGCAGAACTTTGACCTGTTTTTGTCACAGCAGCAGCCATCGGGGATTTTGAGATCAAAGAGCATAGGAAGGGAAATAAAGATTCCCACGCACAGGGAGCAACTAAACTAACAGTTGAAATTGCACACGTTTGCCCAAGCCATAAGAGATGTTTAACCTTTTACTCCTCTCTTTCTTTACTCTCTGTTTTACTCCTTGCTTACTTTACTTAATGGAGTTCTGGAAACCCATGAACAGTCCCATTTCCTGCATATATTAACCAGAAAGAGGTTCAGGCTGATCCCTAAATCTGCATCCCTAAGAAATCTTTCTCCCTTCACACTGATTAAGAGTTATTCATCTAAAGAGCAGCCTCAAGTATCTGAGTTACAGGAAAGAAACACTGATGGAGTAAGTACAGCACAGTATACTTTATCAATAGATTTTGGAAGAAAGTCATGGAGACAAAACACAGAATGGAGGAAGGAGGGGCAGGAAGAACCAAAAGCAAGCCACAAGAATCACAGAAAATAAAGACATACTGCTTTAAAACAGAAACGTGACAGCACAATAACACCAGCAAATACAGAAAAAAAGCGAATTGACAGTAAACATATTTTTTAAAAAAATAAAAACCTCATATCCAAGTGCCCAACTAGATTTTGATACTAAGCATACAGTATCACAGTAGGAAGTACAGCTCCAGTCTGGCTGCATCAAGGACTGCCTACGAGCACAACCTATGGTGGAGCAAAATCCCGGACTTTCAAAGTTACAGTGAACAAAAAGATTATGTTATTCCCAGATCTGTAATGTTTGATTTAAGAAAAGAGGATTTAGAAGTTTTATTTTACAGCAGTGATCATTACATGAAGATATGGATCCTACAATAAATGGAGAAGTGACGACTGACACACGAGAGCCACATCGAACTTACCACAGGATTATTTTTTCATTGATGTCTTTCCTGTATGGAAAAGGTGATCTAACATCAACTTGAGCTTTTTCAACAGGACTTTGGTGACAATCCAGCTGCTTGGCCTCATAAGCATCACTCCAGCCTGGCAGACTATCAACATCCACAAACTGGGAAGGAGCACCCAAGGGATCCATGGAATGGAAACAGCAACTCCCTTCGTCTGCTAACTTGTCACACTCCAATTTTCACTGGAGTCTTCCAGGTGCTTTAAAGAAAAAAAAAAATCAAACCAGGTCACCAGCTGTTCACTAAAAGCAATTGAGAGACTACAGAGACCTTTCACAAGACTGCAACGCAGTAACAGCTAGCAGACAACAGATTTCCCACTCACACACTCCCTCTTTTGTTACCTGTATGCAATAAGGCCATGCAGATACTCAGAGTGAGACAAACCTCTTCCAACAATTCAAGGTGAAAACACCTTCTCTACTAAACTGATCCAACTGACTCGTGATCTTGCATTTTGGAAATTGCAGGAACAAATTTCCAATATCCAAGTGCAGAGAGGAGCTCAGTCTTCTGAAAAGTGTTATTTCTTTATCTAGACTAAAAGCAAATTTGTAGCAGGGAATGTATAATCTATCCTTTCAGAAATACTGGTAAATACTTATGTAAAAAAGAAAGAGAGCTTTCCAAACCACAATGCCCCTAACCCCCAACAAAATCCCTCTCTCTCCCCAAATAATACAGCCCTTGCAGTTCAGTGAATTGTGAACTGCTGCACACAAGGCTTACTGTCACATAGCTCTTACAGCCACGCACTCAGGCACAAAACCCCTTCACCCAAATCAGTTTTGTACGAAAAGGTAAAGCTGTAAATTTGAATGCTGGCCCAGCGAATTTTAAGGCTGAACTCTGCCACCGGACTGATTTTGAGATGACACTGTCAGATGAAGGCTCAAACGTGCCAATACTCACTTTTCAGCTGCCGGCAGGTAATGCTTTGCTCCTACATTTCCATAGTGACTACTGAACTGTACTAGTGAATCAAACTAGCACAAACATACCCACGTAAGTAACTTCAGTTTGCCACATACACACCCACTACTTAACTCCTTTTACAGGTTCATAATTGATAATAATTTAAAAACGATCGCACCCACAAGGAGTAATTGTGAAACGCGACTTGCTAAGTACATTCATTAGCCCGGGGAAAACAACACAACAAAACAAAACAAAACAAAACAACCAAGTATCCAAGCTCACACTGAGGGGTAAGAAAGGCTGACACTAGGACAAAGACAGCAGTAAGAGAATCTAAGTATAATTTTCGCTGGGAGAAAAGGCAATGAGAGAGAAAGGGAAGGTAAGCGCGGCTACACCAGCTCCAGCCAGGAGCTCATCTACAACAGCATCTCCCCACTGCCGAACAGCCAAACCCAGGCTCTGGCTGTGGCAGCAAGAGGCGGGCGAAGCGGGGCGCGCAGACCTCGGGGCTGTCTTCCCCGCCATCGCTGCCGGGCCCTCCCAGGGCGGAGGCGGCCCCGAGGGACTGCGGGGCTCGGAACGGGGCACAGGGCGCTGCGAGCGGGGCCCGAGGCCCCAGTGCCCGGGACGCAGTGCCGTGCCCGCATCGGGAGAACCTGCCTCTCCCGCCTCTCCCGCCCCACGGCTCGCAGCCGGGATTCCGGCACCGCGCTCCGCCCGGCATCCAGCGGCCCCCGCCCGGCTCCCGCCGTGCCCGCGCAGCACAGGCCGGGCTGTGCCCTGCCCAGCGCCGCAGCGCACTCACGGGCACAGCCGCAGAGCCGCCGCCAGCCCCGCCCGGACAGACGGTCCCGGTCGGCGCCGGTCTGGCGACATCACCCAGGGCAGCTCCGCGTCCGCCGCGCTTCCGCTTCCCTTCCCGGGCGGGGCCTCGGGGCCGCGCTCGCAGCCGCGCCCGCTCTGACGCACTTCCAGCGCGGCGGGCCCGGAGCGCCGCGCGTGTGGCGGCCGCAGCTCCCCCGCGCCATCCTTCCCCGCTCCAGCCTTCCCCGCCGCCGCCATGGGCCTGACTCGGCAGTACCTGCGCTACGAGCCCGCCGCGCTCTTCGGGCTGGTGGCCAGCGCCAGGGCCGGCGTGGCCTTCGTGGCTCTGCGCGGCGAGCGGGGCCGCTACGTGGCCGTGCCGGCTTGCGAGCACGTGTTCGTGTGGGACACCAGGAAAGGAGAGAAGGTGGGAGCCGGGATGCGGTGCCGGGGGACGGTCGGTGGCGGGGCAGGGCTGGGGTGCAGCGTGAGGGGCTTTTAGTCCGCCTGAAGCCAAGCGGTTTGTGTTACTGTGCGAGTTTGTGTTACTGTGTTTGTGTTTGGAGGGAAGCGAGACCTCCACAGCATCCCGCCTCTTGGGAAGGGTGAGCGCAGCGCGAGTTAGGTTATGGAGTGGCTCTGCAGCTCTGGCTGCCTCCTGGCCCAAAGTGCTGGTGTCTTCCAGTTCTCCAAGCTGGTCACTGGCCTGAAACGATTCTGCATCGTGTAGTCCAAAATATCCTGCAGTGTTGGATGCTTACGAGAAAGTCTTGCTAGTTGCAAGAAGGTAATTGGTTATTTCTGTTTAAGGAATTTTTAAGGATTGCATTTGTTGAAATCCACCAGGTAGCAGCAGCACACACAGAACAGAGGAGGCTGTGGATGATTTGGATAATGGATGTCTAGAATGCAGCAATTCTCACCTTTTGTTTTCTTTTGGTAGTAACTTGTAGCCATCATTTGTTACAAGGAGTGGCAGTCCGGCTGCTCTGCTCTTACTGTGAGAGTAATTTATTTTATCTCGACTTGGTCTTAAAATGAATCTCACTGTGGATCCCTGTGAGATTTGCCTCAGGACCTCAGTTGTGGAAGAGTGATTGCTGTCGCAGTAACTGGAAAGCTGCTCCCAGTTTAGCTGGTTATGTGAATGTTCTTGGACAAATCAGGGATGACACCGAGTTTGTGTTTTGGCTGTGGAGCTGGGCATCCCATGTAAAAGTTGTATCCCATAAGGGGGGTTGTGAGCTATAACTTAAGGACTTTGCCACACACTGTCTCCTGTGAGATTCAGAAATCACTGTAAGTGCTACTGTCCACTACAGACTGAAATCTGGTTTTGTTTCACAGCCTCTGGAGTGCTGACTGCTGTATGTTGTTCTGGAGATGTTGTCATCATTCTCAAGTTCTTGTGCAGTCTGTGGAAGAGCTGCTCTGTCCTTTACCTGAGAAAGGCCAGGCAAGAGAGGATGGAGTCAGGATGAAGAAACTTTCCAGCTTTTACTCTAAAACAATATTTCTTGCTCTCTGGTTCATAATATGTGGGGGCAGAAATTTCAGGTTCTGAGTTCCAGGGCTTGTTCTGCACCGGTTTCCTGAGAAATTGCTTCCCTTCTGGCTGCTGTTTTGCCTTTGAAAATGGGGTTAACAATACTGTATTTGGTACAGGAAGTTGAAAAATGAATTTATAAAGTGGCAGAATTGCTCACTTGGAAGTTCAGGAAAAGAATAGACTATATTCTCTCTGCTGTCTAAGTATGTGACTCTGACATGTCATTTATCAACATTGTACGTGTTTTGTCTCCTAAAAATTGCAGGTTCTTATCCTTAAGGGTCTCAAGCAGCAAGTCAGTTGCCTCTGCCCCTCTCCAGATGGCTTGCACCTGGCTGTTGGGTATGAAGATGGAGCAATCCGTGTCTTCAACCTCCTGAGTGGAGAATCAACTATCACTTTCAATGGGCACAGGGCTGCAGTTACAGCCCTGCAGTACGACCACCTGGGTGGCAGGCTGGTGTCTGGCTCGAAGGTGAGGCTTTGACATCTGGAGCATGGCCCTGATGCCCCATGGAGAAGGCTGACCTGCACTGAAATGTTCAGTATTTTGAGTGTGGCCTCTGCCCATAGGCAGAGGATGGCAGTGAGAGGAGCTGGGGGAGCAGCAGGGGCTGCAGGCAGGAGTAGGGCACTGGTAGAGCTGTTAAAGTGAAGAATCCTGTGAGATCAGGAATAGCAAAAGTGTCTCAGGCTGGGATGGTGGTACATTTATCAGTGTGACTGCACCTCTGGGGAAGCAATGTCCCTTGCAATAGTCATCCTTGTGATTCAGAGTGAGAAAGTGTGCTCTCAGGTAATCTTTTCAGTCTCATGGCAGAAGTTCTGCAGAGACAAGGGCCAGTCCCATGGAGACGCTCTCTGTTCCAGGATACAGAAGTCATCGTGTGGGATGTCATCAATGAGAGTGGCCTGTACCGGCTGAGGGGACACAAGGATGTCATCACTCAAGTCCTTTTCTTGAAGGAGAAGAACTTGTTGGTCACTTGGTGAGCCAGACTAAGAGAAATTGTTGATCAGAAAAGTAGGCATGGTTGTACTTGCAATTTAGACATCCTGTGTGCTACAGCCATTTGTATTTTTCTTCTTGTCTTGTGATGCCTCAGATCCACCAGCATCTTTGAGTATAATTTTGTGACATCCACGTATTTTTTAAGTCTGGTGCCTGAATTCAAGTCTTAGAGCAACTGATATGGCCATACTGAAAAAGGTGTTTGGAGAAGGGTTTAAATTGTTGGTAAATCCATCAACTTAAAATTATTGTAACAAAGAATAGTGATAACATGTTCATTATGTATGTAGCAGTTTTTTGGTTTTTTTTTCATCTTGAAGAATTAAGTAGACTTACGTTCTGTTTGTGTAATTCACACAGCAGTGGGACAGAAAAATTGTTTTCTTGTAAGCTGTAAATACGCAAATTAATTCAAAGATGATAGGGGCTTTTTGAGCTGATTTTAAGTTATTCAACTAAAAGAGCCGCAAGTTTACTGAATCCCTTTGATAATAATTGGTTGACAGCAACAGTCACTAATTTTTTACTTTTAATATGCCATTTACTAGCTTAATAGAAAGGTGCATGCAATCAGCTCATTTTAAAATGAAAACTTTTGCCTTTTTTCAGATGGAAAAAGTACTATTTTGTTGGTTTGGTAGATGATACCCATTTCTTAATGCAATTTCAAATATTTGCAGGTCAGCTTCAGTGACTTGACAGGTATCTTTTTGCAGCATTGCTGTGCCTTTTTTGTTTGGCTTGTAAAATTCAATGTTTGAGCAGCTGCTCTGTGATACATTCTGACATGTTTTAGATATTTTTGTATTTCTACTACTTAGAAAAATGGTGAGCTGTGCAGTCTTTCCTTATGTCTGAGATTTTCTTCTTTGTTGCAGTGCCAAAGACACACTGGTGAAATGGTGGGATCTGGACACCCAGCACTGCTTCAAAACTCTGGTTGGACACCGAGCTGAGGTAAAAAGAGGGTGTGTGGAAGTGTTGGGCTGGAGGGACTTGGGGTGTCAGGGCTCGCTCTGGGCTTTCCTTGCTTGCAGGAGTTGTAAGCTGGTGCCATCATACATTTTACTTCCATTAGGCTTGTTATAGGTAATAATCGATAAAGTCAAATTAATAATTAATAAAAATAGATTTTATTTTGTGACTGAGATACGGTCTCCGATAGCCACAATCAAAGGGACAGCGCTGAGTCCGGGTTCAATGCTGAGTCCGACCTCTATGGCACCGGATCCCCTCTGTTCACGAAGGCTGTCTTGGTCTGTCTCAGTCTAGGCAGTTTTTATACAGTTTATTCAGTGTGGGGCAGAGTGTCTCCTTTTCTTTTCATGGTTTCACATATTCATGTAGTCTTCTTTCTCTGCCTTGGGCTGGACAAAACAGTTTCTGGTAAGCGATGAATGGTGATGTTGAGTTGGGAACCTGGCATTGGGATGCTGGCTATCTCGATGGTAGATCTGGGTATTTCCTGGACTGTTCTTGGGGAAGAGCCCATCTCCGCAGGAGCCACATCCTTTGGATTGTTAATTGGATCTTTCTCTCCGCTGCCGTCTGTGGTTTCGCAGTTTTGTGAGGCAATCTCCCTGTCTCCGGCATGTGGGTTTAAAACTTGAAAGAACATTTCTTACAGGCATCTTACAAGCATAACTTTTTTCTTGTGTATTTCTCATATATTTCACATAAGCACGAATTACTCCAAATCATGTGTTACAGGCTTTAGGAGTGAGCAAATGAGAAACTTCCAAACATTCCAAGAGCTGTCATCACATGCATTGGGTGACAATTCCCATGCGCATGTCCTTCAGAGGAGGTCCCAGCTAGATCCATTCTCTATTTGGTTGCTGTTTAAATAGGTCATTTAAAGATGTGCATTTTTATGATAGTTAAGGGAGTCAGTTCCTCACATGGTGCCTCTGGACAGGTCTGGGGCATGGCTTTGCTGTCCAAAGAGAAGCGTCTGATCACTGGGAGCGCTGACAGCGAGCTGAGGGTGTGGGATCTCACGTACATCCAGGAGGTAAGACATTCCCCCTGTGACCCCTCAGCCTCCCTGCTCAGCTGCTTGTCTTTGAGCTGAGGAGGAACTGGAACATGTTCATATCTGATGGATGTTCTGGGAAACAGCCAAAGCAATGTCTTTGCTCTCTGACTGGTCCACAAGCTGCTCATGGGATGGACTTTGCTGTTTCCTGTTTTGTGCTTTCAAGTGAAACTGTGAGCACTTCCAGAATGAGATTTCCACAGTGTGTCAGATCTTCCTGCCTTCTGATTTACTGTCTTGCTTTTAAAAGACAGGTGTCTGCTAAGGAAGGCAGGAGCTTCTCCTGAAATGGAAAATGTAAACCTCCTCCCTCCGGATTGCTATGAATTTTTAATTAAGGGGCTTTTAGGCAAAAATACGGGAACAGGAATAACAGCTCTTTATCAGGGAAGAAAATTAAAAAAAGAGTAAATGAACAATGCAGTAAACTAAAACAACACTGACGAGTCAGAATATGCCTTGACACCCTGTTGGTCAGGGTGTTGCTAGCAGTCCAATTGGAATTGTGGCTGCAGTCCTCCTGGAGTATCATGTGTGGTTCGGTTGGAGCAGGGATCCTGTTGAAAGGTGTAGTCTTCCTCTGAAGATCTAGTGGGAGAGGCAGCTGCTCCTCTGGGAAATCCAGTGGAGAAACTGTGCTGGTGTTCCAGAATCTGCAGATTATATCTGGGTAGGAATGCTTGGCTCTTCCCTCTGGGTGGAGCATCTCCCAATGGGATGCTATAGTCCTTATCAGTCATGCAGTGACATTCAATAGCCTGTTATCAGCAGATGTCTCCCTGGAGGGAGAAGGGGTTGTGGAAGAGGTAAGGAAAACTGCCCACTTGACAGAAGACAACTGCCATACAGATGGCAAAGAGAATACAATTTGCTTGGCAATCCAGGACCCTTACAGCTGAGGAAGACAGCCTTGTGGGTGGATGATAGTCATGGGAGCACATGGAGTGCTTGGTGCCTAGGGAATTCTGTAGGATTCTTTTTTTTTTTTCCTGTGAGCAGGTAAAAGATCCTGATGAACCAGAATCCAAGAAAAGCAAAGGGCCATCTTCACCTGGAGCAGAAGAAAACACTGAAGAGGATGAGACCTTAGAGCTGGATGAGCATCCTGAGGAAGTAAGATCAGTTTTCCAGTGCTGTTTCTGAGCTGGTGTATCTAACCCCATTTGCATGGTTTATATCCTGAGTGTCATATTTAGCCTGTTTGGGAAAATGTGATAATTCTTGTCTTGCTCCATAACAACTTCCTCAGCAGCAGTTGCTGCCTCATCTACCTGCAAAATATCAACAGAAGTATGTGTGCCAAAACACCCCCAGATTTATTCTCCACTGACAGTTTTTCTTTCCTTTCTATTTGAGAAGGACTAGCAAATGTATAAATTTAAACAGTGCTAATAGAGCTCTTTCATCAAACATCACAGAAATAAAATAATTCCCTGCTGGTTTGCAGCTGCTGAGTTCAGTACTGATGCTCAGCTTTGCAGCAACTGAGAGGTTAGAGTTGCACTGTAATGAAATACGTTTTGTAGAAAGCCATTCCCACTTGTGCTGCTGCTGGAGACTTTACTGAATCTTTCTTTCTGGTAGAACTTTGTGGAGTACTGCTCAGATCTCAGGCCACTTGTAGTTGCAGTAGATACCTGACTGTTAATTAATTTTCCAGCTTCCTCTCCAGGGGATTTCTCTCCCTTCAATGCCCGGTTTAAGAGTTCTCTCTGTACTCTTTAAGAGTTCTCCCTTTGTTCTCAGCTTCTCTGCCTCTTTTGACTGAGCTCTGCTGCCTCTTTAGTAGAAAATATCAGCTCTGTTTGTTAAATGGCTATGGTTTGTCAATAAAATTAAGTTATTCTTCCACTGAGACTGCCAATGATTATTTTCAACTGAAATGCAACAAAACATCAGGAGATAAGCTTGAAGCTCACACAGATGCTTGTTTTGTCCCTTTGTTATCCTTACTAGCTGTTCTGCCAGGACCCTTTAGGTTCATTTCCCCCTCTCCTTGACTTTTCTTGTCAGCAGGTTTCTCGAGTTTGCTTGAGAAGATCATTTGACCTTTCAGACCCAAGTTTGTTCCTCTTTCCCTGTAGCGCATCATTAAGTGCAGCAAGGTTGGATCCATCTTGCGGGAAGGGAGAGACAGAGTGGTGACTCTTGGCACAGACCGGATGGGCAAGTTTTTGGCCTGCCATGTGAGTAATGGGGGACTCTGCTACTGAGCAGTAGAGGAGGCTGGGACAGAGCTTGGGTACTTTCTGTAAGGGTCAGCCAGGGTTTTGCAAACCTTTGAATTTGTTTGCTCTGACTCTAGGGAACAGATGCTGTTCTGGAAGTGTTCTCTGTCCTTTCTGAAGAGGAAATCCAAAAGAAATTGGAAAAAAAAATGAAGAAAGCACGGAAAAAAGCCAAGTAAGTAATTTTTTGAATGCTGTCTGTGTCCAGAAGGCTCTAGAAAAACTCTTCAGTAGCATTACACAGTGGTCAAATTCCAAGATTCTGGCCATTCTCTTTGTGCTAGCTGTAGTATTTTGGGGTTGATCTTTCTGTGCAACCTTGTGCTTGTCTGAGCAGCCCTGCTCCCAGAGACTAAGGAAATACCTTACTTTCTGGGTCTTCCCTCTGAAAAAAGAACACTAAAGTGTGCAAAGAAATGGTTATAAAATGATTTTTTCAGAGCTGCTCAGCTCTACCTGACATTGGTGTTTATACTGCTCAGTGTATCAAAATAAGGGCTTGTTAGGCAACGCAGAAATGAGAGTTTCATCTGAGAAGTCACAGAGAATCTGATACTTTATTTCCTGTTTTACAGCAGGCAGAGATACAGGTGAGAGTTTTCTTAATGGTTACTCTGTGTTAAGTGTTTCTGTGTATCCTGGCACTTAAGAGGTGCCTCAGAACAGCCCTTAGGGAGAGGTCTGGCTCCAGGGTAGAAACTAAAGCACAGGGCATCTGTGCAAATCTGGAAAAGCATTTTGCCAATGGCTGAGAGCTTTCATTGCATGACAGGAGGTGAAGAGAAACTGATGGTGCTGTCAAACACAGCTTCTCTTGCCTGTTTTGTATCTATCTTTGCAATATGCCTTGTGTTTTGGCTCCAGAGGAGAGGTTATTTAGGACAGTTTTTGTCTTTAGTAGTCTGCATACTGGCATGAACTTTACTGTCCACTCTTCACTGTCCCTGTTCTTAAATGTGGTTATCACTGCTGGGTAAGAGGGAAGTTGCTTTCAGCAGGCAAAATGGTTTCCTTATATTTTCTGTGTTGCTATGTTTGTGTTGGCTGTGCTGGGTCATTTGACTCTTCTCCCTTATCTGACATTTCCAGACAGAACTCTGAAGAGGAGCCTGAAAGGATTGTGGAGCTGAGCCTGCAGGAAGAGATTCAGCGGGTTGCTAATGTCAAAACTTCTTCTAAAATCAAGTGAGTGGAAAGCCTGTTATAGAGTCTGATGAGTGGTTGTGCAGCTACCTGGGGAGAGCTCTGCATGGCTCAGTGCAGGCAGAGTTGGAAGAAGTTTCCCCCTCAACACATGTTTAGCTTGGAGCTGGGGAGAGGCCTGCTGTGATTTCCAGTCCATTCACACCTCAGTGGCTCAGTGTGCACTTGCTTGTTGGATGTGCTCTGTCTATATTCCTCTGTCTCAGTTGTTCTTGATAATTGATCCCCTTTGTCTTATTACCCCTGTGTACAACTCTGATTTTATCAGATCAAACAGGTCATACTGCCCCTGTGCACAGCTCTGATTTTATCTGATCAAACAGGTCCTTTGACTTGATTCTCTCTCCAAAAGGAGAGCTGAAGATGGTGCTGCTGCTCCAGAACAATATAATTGAATTGTACAACCTGGACCTGTCAGCACAAGTGCCCCAGGCTGTCCGTGTGTCCAGGATAACCATTGGAGGCCACCGCAGTGATGTCAGGACGTTGGCTTTTAGCTCTGACAACATTGCCATTCTCTCAGCAGCTGCAGAGTCCGTGAAGATTTGGAACAGGTATGCAGTCTGATTGTGCCTGTCTCCCAGAATTGAGGGATGCTGTGTTAAGAGAGGCAGTGATAAGAAAGAGGGGACAGTGGAAAGAGATACAACAGCGAATGAAGTAAAGGAAGCAAATAGAAAATTATTTTTCTTTTCTCCTTATTAAGGAAACTGAGAACCTATAGATCTGAAATTTCAACAGAAGGTCTAAACACAAAGGTCCTACATAGCAGTCGGGTGTAGACTACTTTGCTGTGGTTTTTTTCTGTTTTTTCATTTTTAATAAGAGGTATTAACTGTTACCCTAAACAAGCCTGTTCTTTAGGGAACATGTGGGTTTCTTGACATCTTATCTGAAGGATCCAGTATTAGACTGGGTAGGCTGTTGGGTTGATTTTGAGTGTTGTGTGTTGATGTAGAGTGCTGACCCAGTGTTTCTTGAGTGGTGTTGATTTCAAGCTCAGTTTCCTGTGAGTACACTATGTTACACTCAGTCCTTTCCTGAAATGCTGTTTAAAATTAGGAGCTCTGTTCTTGTTCACAACAGCAATAGGTCATGATGGTGGACAACACAGTGGCATGTTTTTATGTGAAACGTCCTTAGCAGTAGTGCTGGGTAGTGTTTGGGTCAATAGGATGGTGATGGCTTATTTTCTGACCCCAGCTGGAAGACAGCTGTGGATAGAGGCCACACTGAAACATGTCTCACTGAGCAGGCCAGATTCTGTGGGTGATAAGAGGTTTTGGGCTCTGTCCACAGGTCGACCTTGCAGTGCATCCGGACAATGGAGTGTGAGTACGCGCTCTGCTCGCTCTTTGTCCCCGGGGATCGGCAGGTCATCGTTGGGACCAAGGTAAGGAGGGGCCCTCTGACTCCAGACTGCCCAGGAATGAGAATGTGTTAGGAAAATGTCACTAAGGCAGTCTCACAGAAAATGCATTGCCTCTCCTGATCTGGAGCACTGCTGTGTTCCCAGAGTCATTACAGAACTCTTGTGGCTTGAGGTGGGAAGCAGAGTAGAGCTTTGGGAAGGCCCTGATGCAGATCAGGAGTTTGGCCATCTGTATGTAACAGGCACCTAATGAAGCTGGCTGCTGGGGGCATGCGTGGCAGGGAGCTCGTCTGCCAGGTGCTGTCATGAGTTGTGAGCAGAGGCTGATTCTTCCTCTGTGATGTCTTTCTCCCCAGACAGGGAAGCTGCAGCTGTATGACCTGGCTTCTGGCAGTCTGATTGAGACACTTGATGCTCACGATGGGGCAGTGTGGTCTATTGCTCTTTCACCAGACCAGGTAACTCAGCCACCCTTATAAGTATCATCTACACATCTTTTCGTGTGATTCTTTCCTATAGGACTGTGTTTGCACCATGGAATCTGTTTTGTACCACATGCTTTGTTCCATGGAAGCATGGAACCCCTCATCCTCAGAGCTGGAGGATGCAACTGGTAGTGTCTAATAACTTTCTAGTGGAATCAAAACCATAACAAGAAATAATCTGCCTGAAATTCATCCACCCTACAGATGAAAACATGATAGATTTTACCCTCCTTCTTAATGTAGAATGTTGGACTGCTGTTCCTTTAGAAGGCTCTTGTAGGGTGGTGGTCAGTTGTGTGTTATCCAGTAGCAGTAAGAGTCTTAAGCTGCCCACAAATCAAAAGCATATTGTTAGCTGCAGCTGAGATGACTGCTTTCCATCCCAAGGTTTCAATCCAGGTTTTGTTTTACATTTGGGGTCTTCATCTTAGCCCTCCAAAATAAGCTAGAGCTTTTGAAATTGTTTCTGTTGCTCAGGCAATGCGTGATCTAAGCAGAGCAAATGCTCCTGGTGGTATCCACTTAATCATTAATGGTGTAGGAATGTGGGACATCCCAAAAACCTCCTCTGTGTTGGCAGTTCCTTGCTGTAGAATTTCTCTGGGGGATAGGAACTAGTTTCACAGCAACTTCTTGTTTTCCCCTACAGCATGGCTTTGTGACAGGTGGTGCCGATAAATGTGTCAAGTTCTGGGAGTTTGAGCTTGTGAAGGATGAGAGCAGTGTTCAGAAAAGGTGAGAAGATAAATCTTGTGCTGTTGTCGTTGATGAGTGCTTTGGCCTTTGCTGTGCCCGTGACATCTGTGTGGAGGAGAGTGTGAGCTCAGTGCAGTTTTGTGGAGACCTGAGCTTAGCTGGAGGAGGGCACTTGCCTCATTCTGATCCCTTTTTGTGGGTTTGAGTTTAGTGTCTAATCAGGCTGGGCCTGCAGATCATTACTGAAAATGTAGCAGTGAAGTTCATCAGCTACTGGAGCCTGCTTATTTCCAGTCCTGTCACAGTGAGGAATGAGGTGCTGCATGTTAGAATTCACTTGCTTTCCCAGGGTGCAGTGTGGGACTTGTATCTGTTTCTCTTCCTACTTTGTTTCCTTGGGCTAACAGTTGTTTTTTTCCAGGCTTTCCATGAAACACGTGCGCGTTTTACAGCTGGATGAAGACGTGCTCTGTGTGCGGTACAGCCCCAACCAGAAGCTGCTGGCTGTCTCCCTCCTGGATTGCACTGTGAAGGTTTTCTACGTTGACACGCTCAAGGTGCATGACCAAACAGGCTGTGAGGCTGTGCAGGAAGGGATGTAACTGCAGCCTGCAAGATCAGGAATACAAAGGAAAAGTGTTTTATGTGGAACATGTATGCTCTTTCAGGGGCCTGTTTGCTGGCAAAACTGACAGAACCATAGTTATTCTACACTGGGAACTGGAAGATCCATTTTTCATTTAAAAAGTGTTCTGAGCCTGCAGGTGGCAAGGTTAATTCTAAACCCTGCAGATGTGGTGGTACTCCAGATCTGTCAGGCACTGTGAAGGTGGGGATGAATGTGCCTCACATGGCATTAAATAGGGCATGGCAGAGGCAAAGCCTGTGGGAGGAGAACCTTCCTTGTGGGCAGTGTGTGTTGGATTTGTGAGCTGTTTATTAGCATGTGAACATTATGGAGTGACACAAGACAGATTGGTGCTGGCAGTTATGTGGAGAGGAACAGAAATGAACTCCATTCATGCTGGTCATTGGCACCAGAGTTAGCTAGAGAGCAAACAGAGCTAGTTCAGCTTGCTTGGCGACTTCCACCTTCTCAGTTCTAGCCTCATGACCTTGCTGCTAACAGTGCTCAGGGCAAGATTGAAAGTGGGGCAGTGCTAGAAAACAGCTCCCGAGGCAGAGCAGAAGTAGCTTGGAGCTTGAGATTTGCCCACCTCTCTACCTGGCATGTCTAACTGAGTCATCTTTCTTCTGCTTCAGTTTTTCCTTTCTTTGTATGGACACAAGCTTCCAGTGCTGTGTATGGACATCTGCTATGTAAGTATCATTAGGGCTGTGTAACTTGGGACTGTGGTGATATGGCTGAGTGTGAGAGCCTCTGCTGGCATCAGGGCCTCTAGGATAACACTTTCTTGTCACGTCCTTGCTCCTGACTTAGCAGTTTCTGGGTGGAACACAGCAAGCCCCTTCTTATTCTGCAATCCTGTGCTCACTGGAAGGGGTATCAGAGTGGGGGTCATGTGAGTGAGTGGAAATCAGAATGCTGTGATGGTCCCTTGCACTCATTGTAACAGGCACAGCCTGCTTTCTGCTAAAGTTGCTGTGTGAGGGGAGCCTGAATTGTTAGTGGGAGCAGAGGGCAGGTGCTGAGAAGGAAGCAGCCTCTTCGTGCCTGTTCATTCTTGGGCTGCACTTGCTCTGAGGTATCTTTGGAATGAGGCTCATTGAAAGCCAAGAAGAATGTCAGGATATAACCAAATACCTGCAGAGGGTCAGAGGGGGGCCAGAGTGCTCTCAGTGGGCTGTGCCAGTACCAGGGCATGGGCCACTGGGAAGGAGGTGGAGGGATCAGGAGGCCACATTTCAAGAGCTGTCTGCCTACTCAGCAGTGCAGAGCCACTGGGGCAGCAGCCATTCCTCATGGGCCTGCCAGCCAGGTCCCCACACCCTCCTCTCTCTTTGTTGCTCTCTAGGATGGGACTCTAATTGCAACTGGCTCTGCTGACAGGAATGTGAAGATTTGGGGCTTGGATTTTGGGGATTGTCACCGTTCTCTCTTTGCCCATGATGACAGGTTAGTCAAATGCTACAGCTTCTTTGGACTGTGGACTTGTCTCCAAGGAGTTGTGATCCAGCAATAATCCTTTTATCCAGAATAGACGGGGGGAGTTCTGCAGTGTTCCCCAAGTGGGTAAATTTGAGCCTTTTCTCTTCCAGTGTGATGTATCTACAGTTTGTGCCCAAATCCCATCTCTTCTTCACAGCTGGGAAGGACAGCAAGATTAAGCAGTGGGATGCAGATAAATTTGAACATATCCAAACGCTGGAGGTAGGAAGTTTTGGAGTCTGTTGAAAGGAAGCATTATCCCTTCATGAGTAGGATTTTCCTTAGGGGTGGAAGTTGGGTGATGTTAATATCGTAGCTCTTCTGTCATCCATGCAGGGGCATCACCAGGAGGTTTGGTGTTTGGCACTCAGTCCCAATGGAGACTATGTGGTGTCTGCGTCCCATGACAAGTCCCTGCGCCTCTGGGAAAGGACAAGGGAGCCCCTGATTTTGGAAGAGGAGAGGGAGATGGTGAGAGTTGCATCTTTCCTACCAAAACCAACTTTCAGACGTTTTTTTTTTCCTTGGTCTTTAGTGGCTTTTTGCATGTCTGTTGCTTACGGTCTTTGACATTCTCTTGTGCTCCTTTCAGCACAAGTGTGTTTGGGAGGCAGTTCAGCAGGTGACTGATGTGGAGGGATGGAGAGCTCTGCTTCTGTTAAATGCAGCTTGTCCCTTTTCCAACTGTGAGAGGTCCATTCTGTCTCAATAGCAGGCCCCAGAGCTCAGGGATGCTGGAAGAAGCCCCTTCTATTCCATTTGGGCATGTATTGGAAGGAATCATAAATTCAGAAGGACTTCAATAGGAAGGAAAGTCTGGAGGTCTCTAGTCCAACCCCTTGCTCACTGCAGGATGATCCTAATATCAGACTGCTTAGAGATTTGCCTTCATACACTGACATCTCCAAGGAAATAGATTTTCCAGACTGTCTGAGCACCTATTCCAGTATTTAGCCACCATTGTGGTTGGCTGATGTGTTTGTTTCATGTATCCAATCACAGGTTCCCTTGGAACAATTTGTAACTCTATATTTTTGCTGGATCCCTCAGAGAAACCTGTTTCTGTCGCTCCTTCCTAAGGCAGTTCTTAAACCACAGTGAGGAGGGAGGAGGCAGAACTGCAGAAGCAGGAGTGGATGAGAAACCTGCAATAGATATTTGGGGTTTTTATATCCCAGCAAGAGCTGACCCACACGGTGTACCTTGATGCCCTGTGTTGGGTAAAAGGAGAGACAGAGGTAGCTCTTTTCCAGATTTCAGAAAAGTTTGTTTTGGGTCAAGTTTGAATAGCAAGGTGGGCATGAATACATGAGTAGTGAACTATGCATAACATAATTGGTGCCCTTTTATGTGAGAGATGGCAGACCAGAGACTCTTTCCTTCTGCAGCTCAGGACAACCCTGGGACTTCTCTAGATTTGTTCCCTATGTGTTGTGTGGCTGAACTGATGATGAAAGGTGTGGTGCTGAACTGTAGTGTCTGTCTCAGCCTGGTGGAATCCTGAAGGGCTGTTCCTGCACCCAGAGCTGAGACCTGGATTTCTTTCTCTGTGGGAGATGCTAGAGTTCACTGTGGGGTTGGGACCAGGGACAAATGGGCATTTTGCCACTGGCAAATGCTGATTTGTCCTGGTTTTGCAATGGGCTGCATGAAGCCCTCCAGGTTGTCTTGCTCAAATAGTCTGGAAGGGACTTGCACCCTTGCCTTACTCACTGCTGTTAATATATTGTGTTCTCATCCTCTGTAGCAACGAGAAGCTGAGTATGAAGAGAGTGTGGCAAAGGAAGAGCAGCCTGTGGTGAGTTGCACCATCTGAATGTGTGTCAGTCTGACTGTACAAAGTCTGTAACAACTATTTCTGTAAGAGGCATGGAAGAGGTATCAGGGAGAAAGGAACATTTTCTTGCTTTGAGGCAGTGCAGGGGGGAAGGGGATGCTGAAGCTATGGCTGCTCCATGCTGCAGTTGGCTGTGGTGCTGTGGAAGGACGGAACTGCAGCTCTGTATTTTGTATTTTTTAGGTGGCTGGAGAGAGGCAAGGAGAGACAGGGCTGGCAGGAAAGAAGACCATCGAAACCATCAAAGCGGTAAGGTGCTGTGGCTCTGCCAGCGTGACTTTGTGCCTTACCAGTCTCTCAAGGAGGGCTCTCATGGGGTCATAGCATCAGTTTGAAGAGTAACCTGTGCTGTCACATAAGGGCAGATTGCTCTTGCATGCAGAGGCTGTCTGTCCTGCTCATAAGCCAACAGGGAGGGTTTTGGCTCTGGAGAGGTCACACACCAGGAATTCTTTCCTCCTGAGAGGAAGGAGGTGTGAGGTTCCTGTAGCTGCCTGTCACATGTGGGACAGACAGAGCTGCTCTTGCCCTCTGGAGTTTGCATTCCAAAGGAGCAAAAGGCAGCTGGGATGTTCTCAAGGCATTAGGCCTCTCCCTGACAGGCTGTGCAGTCCAGTGGGGATCTGTGGAATGTGGAAATCTGTTGTGGTGCTTAACGTGGGAGATGTGCTAGGAAGGTGTGAGGTGGGTAATTCCATGACTGCAGATTGTAGCGGTTTGGTGATTTTCAGAGGAAATCCTTAATCTGAATAGTCAAAATGGCCTGACCCTGGCACGTGCCTCAAAGGGACACTCCTTGGGGGTGGTGGCCAAAGCTACACCTGAAGCTGCAGCAGAGAGCACCCAGGGCAGTGGGGGAATGTGGACAGTGTGTGACATCTTCAGGACATGACTTGTGTCTTCAGGGTAATGGTTAGCAGGGGAGGTGCCATGTGGTGCTGTCTGTCAGCACCTCTGCTTCCACCTCATGTGGACAGTGTGTGACATCTTCAGGACATGACTTGTGTCTTCAGGGTAATGGTTAGCAGGGGAGGTGCCATGTGGTGTCAGCACCTCTGCTTCCACCTGCATTTGTCCAGCTGAACTTTGTCCTGGCTTGTCTGGTGTCACTGATGTGCTGTTCTTGTGCTGCACAGGCTGAGAGGATCATGGAAGCTATTGAGCTGTACAGAGAAGAGATGGCAAAGCTAAAGGAACACAATGCCATATGCAAAGCTGCAGGAAAAGAGGTAAAAGATTGAGGAATGTAAAAATCCCAAGGTGTGTTGGGTGTATCCTTCCAGCTGAGGTGGAAGGGCTTAGAATGCAGATAAAGTCAGGATAGCTGAAAACAGCAGACATTTGCTCAAATCTTTTGGAGAGCTAAATGGCATCATGCTCTGGAGCATAATTAGGGGTTCTTGTCAATTATCTTTATGCCTAAAGTCTTATCAGTACCTAAGTTTTGTCCCTGGAAGAGTGTGCTGGAGCACCCTGCAGGTTCATCCTCAAGCCTCATCTTTGCCTTCATCTCAACACTCCTTGCTGAATAAGGGTCTGTCGTAGAAGCGGGAAAAGTGACAAGAAGTGGAAGAAAATTCATCCATGCTGAGATTATCTGGTGGCTTCAAATGAGGCCTTCAGCAACATTCTGGGCAGGGTGGAGGTGTGGGAATTGGAGGAAGACACTCAGTAAAAGCTCTCTTCTACTGTGGCTAAAAGTTTGTTCTGAATATGCATTTATACACACACACCTGCCTCATTCTAACCCATTCTGTGTCTCCAGGTTCCCTTCCCTGTCAATCCCATTCTCCGTGCCTATGGAAATATCACAGTAAGTGGAATGCCCAGGCCACAGGCTGTAGCCCATTCTCAGCTGGAGTGGGGCTGGTTGATTTGGTGGCTGAGCCAACATGCTGGGTTGCTGTGGGGAAGGACTGCTTAGGTCAACTTTTTTTGCTTGTGCAAAGTGAACATAATGTAGGGTTTTCATGTTGTTTTGTTTTTCTTTTTTTTTTTTTTTTTTTGTTATTTTTTAGTATCATGCATGTGTATTACAAAGGTTTAACCCTGTCAGGGTTAAACAACCCTGATGGTAGTCATGACTATGATGTTCCTTGTCATGAGCCAGGGGTTTACAGTCTCCTCCAAGATACAGGAAAGCTAGTACAAACCTTTCCCAGGTTTATTTATGTGGTGTTGCTACAATTACTGTTTCTGTTCCTATTCCTGCAGAGTTTACATTGAGAAAATTCTGAATGGTAGTTCAGTGCGTGGGTATTGCAGGCTAGAGCTGTTGCCCTTACTCATTCATGTCATACTACTGCACAACAGTTTTCAGTAAATTCTGCAGGTTTTTGACTTATTACAAAACACACAGACATGGATGTGTGGATTTCATTGATAAATAAAAGTCCACTACTCTGAGTAGATTAGTTTTTGTTTTTGTGGTTTATTCCAATGTGCACTCCCAAACTGTGTTTTTTAAGTACCCTTAGGAAGAGCCTTGTTTTTTCTCTCCCCTTTTCATGCAATCATACAATGGTTTGGGTTGGATGGGACCTTCAGGATCATCTGGTTCCAACCCCTCTGCCCTAGGTAGGGACACCTCCCAGTAAACCAGATTGCTCAAAGCTGAATGTCAGTGCCAGATGAAACAGCCTTTGTCTTCCTTCTAAATACCTGTAACCACCTTGCAAGAGCCCTTCTGTCCCTTCCTCCATGATTATAGGTCTGTGTAATTATAAGTTGGATAGACTTAACAGGAGTGAATGAAATCTTATGACTTAGTAGTTAGAGGCACTTTTCTTTCCCAATTCCCAGCTCTACTCTGGGAATCTTTTCCCATCTGCCAAATGCTTCTAGCAGATAAACAGGAGTGATAGGAATTAAGTCTGGGAGATTAGTTTGTATAAGGTTTTTTATATATAATTTGTTTTACCAATCTTTTTTTCTAATTTGTACAAGATTCATTGACATAAATTGAGATGACTTAGCTGATTAAATATAAATTAGATTTTTCACAATATTTTTCACCAGTGTAGAGTATCCTGAGAAAGCTGAGGGAGAACTTCTCAGAGTGGCAGCTGATTGAAGCCGAAACGATTTCCTCTTTGTTATATTCAGCTTGATGTGTCTGTCTCACAGGATGAGATGGTGTGCTTTTAACTGTGTGAAATGGACCTTAGGGCATGTTGGTCCTGGAATGTTTCTTACTAAGCAGGGCTTTTGTCTTTCCTCTGTTGCAGCCTTCTGCTTACGTGCTGGAAGTTTTCAAGAAGGTCAAGTCGAGGTGAGTCCCAAGAGCTTCATTGCTGAACAGATTTGAGACTTGAGTGTTGGGTTTCTAGGCCCAGGACTGTCTGGGGTCTTTGAGTGGTCTCATGCAAGGTATGGGCAGTGCTAGAGAGTCTGGAGTTCCTGTTCCCAGCAGCCTCTTTTGAAACATGCATGGGAAGTGGAAAGTGCTCCTTCCATGGGGAGCGTGGAGTGAAGCTTCTGGATGTGGGTTGGCTGCTTGGAGATGTGCATGTCTGTGGAGAGCAGTTTGGGGATGCTGAGGAGGGAACGTTGAGTGCCTGCTACCTGTGCCACAAGATGCCTGGGCTGTGCAGATGCAGGGCAGTCATGGACCAGCTGTGAGAAATGCTTAGCACAGCTGAGTACCAGAACCCACCTATGTGGATGTGTTTCCTGCTCATCTGTAGCAGTGTAGTGGCTGAGACTAATGCTTGTGTCCCTTTGCTTTTTCCCTCAGTGAGCTGGAAGAGTCTCTCCTGGTGCTGCCTTTCTCCTATGTCCCTGACCTGCTCAGACTTTTCAATGAATATATTCAGCAGGGCTCAGATGTTGAGCTTCTGTGTCGAGCTCTCCTCTTCCTGCTCAAGTGAGTCCTTTATCTACCCAGACAGTATCTGGACTTGCTTCTGAGCCTCTGGGCCTGAAACTCTTGGGAACATCCTTGGGAATAAACACATGGTCTCTGCAGGAGATGAGCAATCTCTGCAGCCCACAGTGAATGGTGTGTGGGAATGAACTGCTTGATGCAGAGTGCTGACAAGCCCGGATGGGGATGCTGGTCTTGGTGGCCCAAGTCTCACTGGAATGAAAAAATCCCACATCAAGACTGATGAAGCATTGTTGGTGGCACAGAGTCACTGTAGAGCCTGTGTCCTCCAAAAGACCTTCCCCCTGAACCACTGTTAAACTTAAGAAAACAGCTTTTCCAGATAAATTTGTCCATGCCTGTCCATGTTCAGTGACTGGGGAAGACTAATTGAAAAAACCCTGTATGTCCAGAACATACAGAGGAGAGGGCCTTTGTTATTTCTAATATCAATGCTGCAATACACTGTCTACTTTGTTCCCAGGATACATTTTGGGCAGATCACAAGCAACCAGATGCTGGTGACAGTGATAGAAAATCTGAAGAAAACCACCATCTCCAGAGTCAGTGAGGCCCGGGTGAGTGTCGCACTCTCCCCTTTTCCAGGATGTAGAATCATGGGATAAGACAATGTTTGTGAGCATGAGTTGTCTGGGGTGTCCAGTGGGGAAGTTGGGTGGGGATCTGAGCTCATTTAAACTATCCTCTTTTGCAAACAGGCTGCATTTTCCTTATGTTCCTCCTCATGTGAGAATACCCCAGTGGTGAGCTTATACTTGTGCTCCCTGCCTCATTTGCACTTGGTTTTCTGATACATGTGCTTGGGTCTTGGCTTGCTAGTTTCTAAATCTGTGGGAGGTAAAGTAACTCCCTGTTTCTCTTGGGCTTTTCTGTGGGCTGCTACCTCAATGCAGACTCTGCATATTCCCATAGGAAGCTTCAGGTGCCTGTGAGCAACTTGTCTTTCAGAAAATGTGGTGGATTATAGCTGCTTTTAAGAGAGGACTGTGGGGAACTAAGTGCAGGACTGGCTGTTCTCCTGATCAGATGAAATTTACCTTTAAACTAATGTTGCTTTCTTTAAATCTGTGGATTGTCTTGTTTTCATCATCTCTTAGTAGAGGGTGGCCAGTGCAGGACTCTCTGCACCCTAACTAGCTTGGGATGTGCCTCACAGTGTGGTGCTGGTCTGTTTCTGCAGGATGTGCTGGGATTCAACATGGCAGGGCTCCAGTTCCTCAAGAGGGAGATTGAGGCCAAGGAGGAGGTGACATTTTTTGCTGATGCTACTGAACGTTTTGAGGAGAAGAAGAGAAAAAGGAAGAAGAAAGAAAAGATGGTTCTTGCAGTGCTCTAGCATTTGCTTCCCAAGACCCATAGCACCTGGATGGACTCATGTAGCCTCACTGCTGACCATGGAAGTGTTCTTGTGCCTGAACATCTGTGATGATGTCCAGTGGCTGGGACAAAGTCTGTCCCCTCCACATGTGGTATAACCCAGCATGTAAACCCAACTCACAATGGTTGTCTCTGAGATGAACTCTGTAGTCTGCTGCAGATGGATGCCTTTGGACTCTTTCTGAGGTAGCTGTCAAAGGCACAAGCTCTATCTCTAGTGCAATGCCTGTTAGAAATGGAGTTGATTTATCCTGAGTTCAGCTCGTTCTGGCAGTGTTGATTCAATGGAATCCAGTGCATGGACTGCTGATGAGACCATGCCTTAGTCCAGGATTAAAATCCTGGCAGGATTTTTCACTGACACCTGCTGGTGGCTTGTGGCCTATGGAAAAAGCTCTATGATTTCTGCTGAAGTGTGAGGACTTGATCTACAGCCACTCACTCTTTAGTGAGACAGGGAGAAACATGGCTGCACTCTATTAAAGGCATATTTATATTTACTTTGTGAGACAATTTTGTTAATAGTGTTTTGACCTGGTATTTCCTTTGTAAATCCTCAGTTGCCTTGGCCTGTGTATCAAAGGATTTTTTACAGAGAATAAAATCAGGCAAATGAAAGGCCTGCCATCCCAGATTGTGTTTTTCTGGAGAGCTGGCAGACCAAAGTGTGAGAAACCTGGATTGTTTGCCTTTTACTTGCTCCAGGCTTTAGAAATTGCACTGATTGTTTGCAATGTTGTGCTTGTCCTGTATCAGATAAAATGATTTATTTTCAGAATGGGGGCAGTGGAGCAGAATGGAGTGAACAAGTCTCTGCTACTGTAGTTATTAATTTATAGCACATGCTGTGTTTTTTTACCAGTGGTCAAGTCACTGGTTTGGGGGATGTGGTGGGGGCTGCTTCCGGATACTTTGCTGACTGTTGGGCTCACATGTCTGACTTAGGTACTCAAAGCTGAATCTAACTTGAGTTTCATATGGATTTTTAGTTGCATCCCAGTTGTGGCTGACTGCTGTCTGACTCAGGTTGTCTGTTACTAGCAGTTATGTCAAAGGCCAGCAGTTCAGTTGGTCATTCTCTAGGCAGCACCTCAGGTGTAACAACCATACCTCAGTTGTTCGTCAGTAACTTTGTCGGGATGATTGTTCACTTGCCTCTTCAGAGTCTGGGTAATTCACAGGAGCACGTTGTGCTCCATTTCCAGGTGATTTTCAGACTACAGAAATGGCAACTTTCATACAGTTCTTCCAGTTGTTTCACCTGAATCACAAGTTTCATCCATATCTGGACAAATATAAAATTATAGGGGCACCTGGAAACAGCTGCATTCAAACGTGACTCTATCCTGACTTATGCTGTTCTATTTCATTTTCTTCTGTTCTTTTCCTTTACTACTCCCCAAATAGACCCTCCTAAGAGGGATTACTAGGAGGAAGAGGAGGCACTGTAGGATGATACATTTTGTTGGTAAAGTCAGTTGACATCTGTTATCTACATTATCTGCTGCTGAAATGGGCCAGCCCGCTGGAAAAACAAGTGGTAGAGGTGGAGAGCTGGCTTGTGACACCACAGTGCACCCTCAGCTGAGGTGACTGAGGAGAGAAATGCCAAAACCAGGTACCAAAAGGGGAAGGCTGACTGCCTCTGTTTACCTTAATGACAGGGAAATAGATGTTATGGATGCTGTATAATGAACTGTTGTATGATGATCTCATGGGAGGCCTGGAAGAAAAGAACATGGCCATGGGCACATGAACTCAGGGACTGATGGGAAGGATGTAAATGGTGATACAGAAGAGTAGCTTGGGATGCAGTCATCTTATAATGACAGATATCCTCTGATCTAAGTTGGAAGAGGTGGAATTCCCTCACTTTTGTCTCTGCTGTCACTGGTATTAGGGAAGAATCCTTGGAGAAAAGGTCTTTTAGGTGTAGAAAAGTTGCTGTCTCTCCCTAGCTGCTGACACAGACTGCCCTCTTGAAGTTTCCCTGTGGTTCTCCAATTTGTATCACTTGTGACAGGTCTGTACTAATGCAGTACTTGGGTGGCTACTGACAGAGCCCAGCATGTGCTTTAAATGGAAGAGGTCTGTCCTGTGCCAAGTCCTCTGATAGGAATTTTAATATCCCTGGGGCATCAATTTGCCCTTTCTTGGGTGAAATTCACTGGATTTACAAATCTGAGCAGGAAAGCACCTTCAAGTACAGGGCAAGCTTAAATCTGTATTGTTAGAATATGTATCTCACCTAACAGTGTGGATGCGAGGGTTCAGAACTGGCATTCATATTTCACACTGGTGAAAGCTGCTGTTAATGGCCAGTCATGGGATTCTCAGTCACTGTGAAGTGTTGCGAGAACAAGTCATCTGCATGGATCAAGGAAAATTCCCCATCTCTCAGCATGTCACATGTTGGAAAAAGGATGAAGCACAGGAAAGGACCTTGTGAGAAATTAATTCATAAATCAGAAGCGGAGCTGCACTTGCACACACAAATATGAAGGCTCAGAAATAGCCTGTGATCTTTCTTTTAGTCATTGCTGTGTAGGTGGGAGCAAGGAGGGACAAAAGCCCATCTCTAAGTGGCTCAGTCTTCCACTATGAAGAGAGATGAGCAGGTGAACATTTGAATGTGCTCATGGTGACTGTGAACAAGAGGGTATAAGGATCCCTCTCTTGCCAAGTGTAACTTTGTGTACTTGCAACCCCCATCTGGTATGTTCAGTTTATTAAAGGCAGGTGAGCACACAGAACATAAAGCCTCTGATTGTGAAAGCAAACAAACTCAGGAATTAGAAGACAAGAGCAGGTCAACATTCCTGAAGAATCACAGTTGACTTGTGTTGAAACCTGGTGCAGTCCCAGTACTTGAAAAAGATTTCAGATGCCTCAGCACAGGTTATTAGAAACCTAATCCCTCTTGAAAACAAACTGTGTGGGAACCATCTTTCCACTGTTTGCATTTCAGACACCCATGTCAGGAGATTGTGCAACTTTTGGACCACCTTTCCCATTAATGGAAAAGGCAAAATATTTATTCTCATTTAATCTGATTAAACGAATGGAAAAATTACACTGAATGTTTCCATAAGGTTGAACTAAAATCTAGGTATTTCAGTGTTGCTGATCCTCATGTTGATCTTCTTGGGCTCTAACCTGTAGTGGAAGAAGACAGAAAATTAATATGAATGGAAGGAATAAAAAACAAGAAGAAATCCCAGCTCCACCTTTGTAGTTGTTGAACCAAACCTAATAATTATGTCCAGATTCTCTGCAAGTGCAAGTGTTGTGTGAGCGCTGTGATTGCAACAGACTGGCTTCAGATTTGGCCTTTTGCTGTTGGAAGGGAACAACAGCATGAGATGGAGTTCTTACACAGGCTTCAGGTAGATTAGGGGTTTGGTTTTATTGCACAAATTGAATGGTACGAAAATCACAACCACACATTCAGGATGGACAGTCTGCTTAGGAATACTGAAGACTTTCATGAGCAGCTTCCTGTGTGGTATTTAATTCTCAGTATGTAAAGAGAATCTTTCTGACATGATTTAAATATTGATGCGAAATAACTAAGGAAGTTAATGAGATAGGACTAAGTTTGGTCAGGTGATGCTTGATCAATGATTTTTGCTTGTTGGTCTCTGCTAGGAGGTGTGGCAAATTTGTGATCAAGTTTAATATTGCAGGGAGGTTTCCAGGTCTCAGTAGGGAGAATCACTGGCTCTGGTGATAGCCACCTGGGAAAAGTGACAGAAATTTCTCAGGATGCCTCTGCAGCGAATTGACTGTTTCTGTTCTGGATGGCTGAACAAGACTATTTAACCAGTAAGAGGATTTAACCTAGGAGTGTTGGTGTTCCATGTTGGTGAGACTAAACCAACCAATCCAGAGTTCCTTGGTATGTCTGAGATGGATATGGTTTTGGATATGGACATGAGTCCAGGAGACTTTGAGGGGAGGAATGTTCAAAGAGGCATTGGGTACAGTGGTTTGGGTAGCATGGGATAGCTGCAGCCAGCTTCAGTAGGAATTGTCAATTCACAAAAGACACTGTCAGAAGAGAAGGGAGGTTTGGCTGTGGTGACAGCAGCTATGATTAGGATTAGACATGTGAGAGGAGAATACTGTGTAATTAATTTCTGTCCCTTTGTGCTTGTCATGGAAGATGGCCCTGGTCAGAACTTCTCTTGGGACTGGGGGTGCCTCACTAAAATGTGAACTGAGTATTTCTCTTAGGTTTCAACATGGAGTGAGAGAAGTTTGTCTAAACTTCCTTCATGATGAGCTCCAGGTTGTAAATCCCTAAGGTGGAAGGCATTAAACCAGTTGTTTTTCTAGACTATAATTGTGTGTTACTTTGGGGGTAGAATAACACACTGGAAAAGGTAAGAAGATATTTAAATAGGAAAAAAAGGCCATACTTGATGTATACTGGGCAGTCCTAGAGCAGATGCAGCAGTCAGAGGCACATGTCTGTGAAGTTTTTGAGAACTGACTGATATGGTCACTTCTTTTTCTCCAGAGGAGAGGAAATGAGATACAGTTGGAATTTCTTTGCTGATTGGTTGGATAACATGGCAGGCTTACAGATGTTTATGTTGAAAGAAAAAGATGATGTCAATGTTGCACATATGAAGCAAACAGGGACTGGTCAGCTGAGGAGAGACATCCATAGGGTTCCCTGTTTATGAACTGTCACCATCATTAGTGTTGTGGAGTGTCTGAGCTCAGGGGGATGAGGTGAACACCAGCCTAATGTTAAACACATTGACTGCTGGTTTGTGAGAAATTCCCAGTAAGGCTTTCTTGTTGTCAGGGAAGACTTAATCATTCTAAGACACTCTTAGAAAGCCTCCAAAGGAGAGCTACAAAGATGGTGCAGGGCCTTGAGGGGAAGTGTGAGAAGTGGCTGAGGTCACTCGGTCTGTTCAGCCTGGAAGAGACTGAGGGGAGACCTCACTGCAGTCTTCAACATCCTCACGAGGGGAAGAGGAAGGGCAGACACTGATCTCTGCTGTCCAGTGACAGGACCCAAGGCCTGAGGTTGTGTCAGGGAACAGTTAGGATATCAGGAAAAGGTTCTTCACCCAAAGGGTGGCTGAGCACTGGAACAGGCTCCCCAGGGCAGTGGTCACAGCCCCAAGC
Source organism: Onychostruthus taczanowskii (assembly GCF_017590055.1). Classification (NCBI taxonomy): domain Eukaryota; kingdom Metazoa; phylum Chordata; class Aves; order Passeriformes; family Passeridae; genus Onychostruthus; species Onychostruthus taczanowskii. The sequence goes on along the minus strand of NW_024500794.1, from coordinate 1,519,077 downwards.
CTGACAGAGTTCAAGAAGTGTTTGGACAACGCTCTCAGACACATGGTGTGATTCTCAGGATGTCCTCTGCAGAACTGGGCTTGATCTTTGCGAGTCCCTTCCAACTCAGGATATTCTGTGATTCTTCATGTAGACTGAATCTGTAAGGCTACAGAAATGTGCTGTATGAAACTGTGTGTGCACTGGGTTGTGTGTATTTGAACTTGTCACATTGAGGCTGCCCTATCTGTAAGACTCCTGTCCCTTATTAGACTTGCTGTCAGTGTCAGTGGGCCACTGGTAAGACTTAGTTTTAGAATGCGAAAAGTGTTAAAGAGAGACTGATTTATTAGGGCTTAACTGTAATAAATCCAGCTGCCAGGTTGTTCAAGGACTTGTTTAATGTGGAGACAGTAAGTGAAGGATTTGGGACAGGACTGAGGAGGCTTTGCTGTGAGTGCCTCTGATGAGCTGAGCAGTTGTAGTAACCTGCAGTCCCCTTGTAGTGAGTGCTTTGGTTAATGTCATCCAGTGTTTCCCTCCTCTTGTCACAGTAACCAAGTCAGCATGCTAGGTGCGTCATTTGCATGAACTTTGTTCAGGATGCTGCTGATAAAGTGAAGAGTAGGTAAAACAAGTGTACTTTAATTTACAGCTGGTGTCACTGCATGCAGTACTTACACTAACTTCAAAGCTTTCGTGGGAGTGTGATCCGTAACCGTGGCTTGGGGCTTGGAGGAAGTGCCTGGACTGCTGCTGCCATCCCTCCCTGGGGGTATCCTTCTGGGCGGCACCTATAAATGTCACTGGATAGCACAGGTGGAATACCATGTTAAGGATCTAACCATTTTGGTACATTTATTTCAGTAAAATAACCAGTGGAGGTAGCAATGAATTCTGGAAGTAAGGTTGTGAAACATGAATCTGGACTAGTGCCCTCAACTCAAAGATTAAAGGAACAGCTAAAATATGGGGGAAGGGCACATGTTTTGGAGGCTGGTCTGCAACTGTGTCTGAAGACTGGGTGACTGGGAACACAACAGCAGCTGGTTTTGCTGCTATGCCACTGGTCCTGTCTAGCTCAGCTCTGCAATTACAGGCATGAAAGGTTCCTTTGGGTCAATGCAAGTATATTTGGGGAGTTTCAATGTCACATCCAGAGCATATTAAGCCCCAGAGGAATTGCTGTTACTCTGGTCAGGGTCAGAGTATCCTGAAGTTCTCCTTTCTTTGGTAAGGGTGGTCCATACTCTGAATGAAGTTTCTGGCATGTTTAGATGTAGCTTGCCTTGCTATTTCTTTTATAGGTTTCCAGAGGACCCCTTCTCCCAGACTTCTAAGTGTAAATTTGATTAAAAGTCAAACAGAACTTCACCTGGAGCGCAAGGGAAATAAAAATAATAGCTACTGACTTGGCTCTTTTCTTTTACTGTACTGCTGTCATCAGTTAAACAACTGAAAAGCCCACTGAACCCATACAGGCTCATTTCTGGCAGCATTCATGTGCTTCTGTGCTTGCATTTTTGCTGCTTCAGGGATTGTCCCATTTGCCTGTTTAGTATCTGGATGATACATCATTTTGTTGCTCATGAGGCTGTACCACCAGATGCTACCACAGATTGAAAAACATAATAAAGTATTTTCATGAGGGGTGGTGGAAAAGAGTTTCTATTATTCACATTTAGTTTTCAAAAGCAACATTTTTCTGAGTTGCCATTCTTCTTTTCCTCACTTTTCAAACAATGTTATTCTGACGTGAACTGCGTGAACCTTAAATTGTTCATTTGTTGTGCTTTTGAAAACACCAATTTGTTTATTTCTGAAAAGGAGAGTAAAGCTTGCTACTGCAACAGTCTGCACTGGAAACAATGCTTGAGGCTTGCAACAGGAAGATAATCCCTAGGGTTGATGCTATGAGGTGTGTGAGAGAAATAAGACAACAAAGGATATTTGCTTTCACAGGCAGGAGAAGAGTTTCAGTTTCTGTTATTATTTCAATATTATGGGAAACTTCTTCAAGGCCACCAGTGTCTTTCCCTTCAAATAGCATGGCAAAAATCTCTATCTCCAGTTCAACCTGCAAGCCTGCTGCCACCTAGGAGAGACAGAGAATGACTCCCAGGTAAGGTGCAAGTTTCATACACGGTCCCCTCCCGCAGCCCTCGGAGCTGGTGGATGATGCCCCAAGCCTGTCAGTGTTAGAGGCATTTGGACAGTGTCTTTAATACTATGGTTTAACTTTTGGCTAGCCCTGAAGTGGTCAGGCAGTTGGACTAGAGGGCCATTGTATGTCCCTTCCAAATGAAATAAAATATTCTATTCTGTTCTAAAAAAGAACATAAAGGTAGGGAGGTACAAAAGGGGCAGATGTGAGGAAAAACAAAAGAATGGAAATTATTCCAGCCATCTAGATGGATTTCTCTAAGGCCTCTGACACAGTCCTCCACACCATCCTTCTCTCTCAATTGGGGCCTTTAAAGATTCCTTCCAACCCACACTATCCTATGATTTCAAGTAGCGTGTTGTGGCTAAGGCTCTGGACTAGGAGGTTTGACTTGCATTCTGGCACTACCTCTGCACAAGTCATTGCTTCTTGATTCCATGCATTGGCAAGACATTGCCAGGTATTATGTGGATGCTGTGGGGACAGTGGCCAGCACTATTTATTCAGAGATAGCACACAGGTAAAAAGAGAGACTGAACAAAAGCAGAAAGCATGACAGCTTCCTATGTAGTGAGATAATGTGCTATGGTGCTTTGCTAGATAAAAATCTTAAGGTGGAGAACAGCTGGAAGCAGGAGAAGAAAGGATTGAGGCAATAGTTTACTAGGTTCAAATCCTGAAGATATCAGGACAAGAAGTTAAGTCTAAGTATAAGACAGAGCAGATACAACAAACACCCTAAGCAGAAGGGAAAACTCAGAGGCACCTGAGTGGTAGAGTAATCCTGTTTGCTTTGAAAAAGCTCTCTATAACTTCACTGCTTGATCTGCTGCTTTCCACTGAACTGAACATTTTTATCCCTCTGCATTCTGGCACAGGCTGAGACTTGAGTGCATGGAGTGCTTAGCTGAAGGTGGCAGAGGGACGGTGGAAGACAGTATCACTTCAAATAACTTTAAACAAAACTCTGTACCCTGGCAGCTCTATTCCCAGACAGCTGCTGTCCCAGAAAGGTGCCCTAGCTGGCCTGAGGGCCAGCTGAGTCTAGAAAAAAACCCAAAAGCTCTCCTGTGTAACCTACAGGTCGTGGTGTGTACATCACTCTCAGTCCTGTGTGTGGAGGTGGCTGCTTCACCCGAAACCTGTCAGAAAGAGAAGAGAATCAGTTTGCCAGAAACTGTTTCAGGTAGGAGAAATCTCATCTAGGCAGTCTGCTCTTCCTCTGCTTTTTTAAATGACAGCAGAATTTCTTAACTCATCCTTTCCATCATAATGTACAAGTTGGACTACAGCAATTCCTGGGCTTCTTGCCAAGGCTCAGGTTTCTAACAAAAAAAAACCCAAAGGAGCAGATGAATGGGCCAAAGTAAGCTTTCAAAGAGCTTGTTAACACTGCCTGGTTCTTATAACAGAATGTGAAACAGCAGCATTTTAAATCTGCACATTCAAAGGTAGCTGAAGTACAAACAGCTTCTTGGCAAACACCTGTGTGTTGCAGACCCAAAAGCCCATACCAATATTTACTTAATGTCCTTTGATGTGATTCTATTGCAGAAAGCATGATACTGGTAGGAATTTTGTGCAAATAATCTTTAATTAAACAGTACCAATTAAAGCAGAAGTCTTGCTTCCTCATTTCTTACTGATTGTTTCACATCTGAGATTCAGTCCTTTTGTGAATGCAACTTCCTACTGTTCAGGTTTTTAAAGATCATTAGATCAGATATGACCTTTACTTTTGCATTGCTCTGGAACTGATCCTGTGGATTTCATTCCCCTCTGAAGAACAGTTTACCAGCGTGACCTTGCACTAGAAGCTGTTAAAGGAAAGGCAGTAGAAGAGGCATTCCTAGGATATGGCTCCATCTTATGGAAAGCTCTGGCAGACCTATGACGTGGCTGTCAGAATTCCTGTGCTTTCTCTGAGTGGTGGGTCCAGAGAAACTGTACTTGATTTTTGTCAGGATTCATTTGGAGAGATTAAAAACAGGGTACTAAGAATTCAAACTTGTGGATGTGACAGCCATGTCAGAGAGCAAGAAAACAGAATTTGTTTTCTCACAGCGGACTTGTGACACTTTTCAGGGAGTTGTAGAGAAATGATGATAACTTGTTAGCATAAACAACCTGCAGGTGGTGTTTTCCTACTCTGTTTTTCTGTTCTTCTCAAGGACTGTTTGTAAGAAAGAAGTTTTTGTTAATTAGCCAATCAAGAAGAATGTGTTGAACCTACCTATAAAAGAGAATTTTCATATTAAAGGGGTGTTCTGCAAACCAGCCTTCCGGTGAATTTGTGTCATTTCTTGCTCAACTAACCTTGAGAAGTTCACACCAACATTCTTCATGATTACAGTGGTTGCATAGGTGCAGCCCTCCTTTAGCACTCCAAATGTCACCTTGGGTGGGATGAGATGGAAGTTGGTAAGATCTTGTCTTGTTGCAACAGAAGATGTGCTGACCTTTCCTGAGGCAGGATCTTCCATCTTTGCAAACAAAATATGAGACAAAGAGAAAGTTGGTGGCCATTAAGGCAGGTAGAGAATTACTTAACCTATATTTGACCTCTGTCCATTCACTCTGAAGAATTACAAAAAGACATCCTGATTTAAGTAAAAACTGAAGCAGCACTTTGAATACTGTCTGGAAATTTATACTGGTTTGAGTTTTCAGATGCATGAAGCCACTGAGGTGTCTCAGGGAAAATGGGGGAAACTCTGCTCTTTTGGAAACAGAGCTTTCATGTAGGTGCCTAATGCAGAATGAGTTTTTCCTAGCAGTTGAGAGGAAAGGTACTTCTAGAGTTGCCAATAAACACAAATAAATTTCAACAGCCATGTTACAGTAAATAGATTCAAAATACCTTCCTGTATTGCTCCAGGGTGAAGGTTTTATGGAAAAGAGATTACTCAGATGATATGAATATTGACAAGAAAGATGTTATTTTTTACCTTTTTATTTGGTATGGTGATTGGTTTTTTCCCCTGAAAGTATGATGGTAATAGTACTTTCTCTTTTCTTGTCTGTCCTGTAACATCTACCATCCGACTTGGAACTTTATGTTGAAAGGCTGTCTCTTCTGCTCTTGCAGCCTTGTTTAGGTCTGGAAGGGAAAGATTTCCAAAAGCATGAAAAAGTAACAGATGGATTGAAATTCATATTGCAAATATTGTGTCAGAAGTTGTAAAAAGATAGCAAGCTGCTCCAACTACATTCTGGAAGGCAGGTGTACCTGTTGTGCTGCTGGGACCATCATCTTGTTTGGAGGAATCCTGTAGTGGAGGGCCAGATGAAAGTGATGAATCACTTGTGGTATCAAGAAATTCAGCTGCTAAAGGGAAAATAATGGAATACTGAGTCAAGTGTTTTTTATGATCACCATCATTTTCATAAACATGTGAAAAACAATGTCAGCCTTTGGCACTTTAATTTACACAATCTTGGAAAGCTGCTACATAACCATGAGAGGCTGGGAAAATTCTGCATGCAACGTTTTGCTCTACTGGGCCACAGGGATCTCAAAAATGCCTATTGTGTGATTAGTAATTTCTTGTCCTCTGGCTAACTGAACTATAAGCCATAAAGCACTAAAAGACAATCCAGCACAGGTCTTATGGTGATTGAAAATGAGGAAATATGGGAATTAGTGGGGGTCTGATAAAGCCCCCCAGAGGACTATTTTCCTGACATGAATCTTTGCTGTGTTCGACTTTTAATCTCACTGTATGATTTCAGTAACTTGTCAGGGCTGCTTTTTAAACAGAACTGAAGTATTCCCCTCAGATCTGAAAAGCTGAAGCCTAAGATAATGATTGCTTCTTTCCCTGCTTCCTGTCATGGAGTCACTGCTTTCCTCCTGTGTCCTCCAGTCTGTCTTTAGCCTGCATGTCTCCTATTCCACATTGCTTTTGCACCAGTTCCTCTTACCACTGAGTTTCAGAAATAAATCTCCCATATTTTTCCTACAGCCATACTAGTTATTTTCAAAACTTGGCCTCCTTGGTTCTTGCTCATCCACCCCTAACTATTATTTATTCTAGTCAAGATTTTCCTGAGCACTTTTGATCTATCCAGTTCTCATTTATAGCACAATTCTTCAGCTTAGCATCCGAAACTGATAGTTCTTCCACATTCAGTGATGTCTGCAAGGGCTTCTTCCTCCTGAAGAAGATACAAAACTGATGCCAGGCAGTCGATTACCTCCACTGGGTTCTTTTAACAACCACAGAGGCTGAGTCTCACTTCTTTCTTTTTGAAGTGGAGGAAGTTCCTTAGACATTGTCTCCAAATCAGGAAACTGGAGAAAAGGAAGAAAGAGGCCTTAGGTTTCGCAACTAAACACCTAGGAAAACCAGCCAGCAGACACTCTCCTCCCCTTGCAAAAAAAAAGAAAGGAAAACATTTTAAAAAAAGGAACACAAAGGAAACAAATACGCAGAACCAAAGTGGTGACTATAAAAGACATATAAATAGTTACATCAGATTGTAACCTACATTTCTGAGTAGGCTTTATGCATTTACAGCATTTACCAGCAGAAAAGCCCCCAAGATCACCTCTAAATTAGGAGTGTCAGTTTTACTTATTACCTTTCTAATAAGCAAGGAGAGGGGTTTGAGGGGTAAGTAAAAAAAACCTGAAGTTGAGCTTTGCTCTGAATCAGGCTCTCTCCAGAGTTTATGTAAGGAATTTTATAGAGTTTCTACTCAGTGAACATACACCATCTCCAGGACATGTTTCCTTTACAAGGGTGTATAATTTCTAGTATTAATTCTGCCATGGTTGTCTTATGTAATGGTTTGTTGAGATAAACAGAGGCTGAGATATAAACCTACAAGGGTGTATAATTTCTAGTATTAATTCTGCCATGGTTGTCTTTTGTAATGGTTTGAGATAAACAGAGGGTGAGATATAAACTCAAAATTGTCTTTGGGAGCATGGGAGATACTAGCTGGCCTAACAGACTTCATCCAGTTTTCAGCGGCCTTACCTTTTCTCGGTAAAAGTCTCTGGCAAATTCAGATTGAAAATATGGAGCAAAAATTCTGTTTTTCATTGCTGCAAATAAAGCCTTCTGTTCATCCAGTTCTTTCCTAGGGATGTTTTTCACATTGTTGGTAAGGAAAAGAAAGAAAAAGTCATTGTAACTGAGTTCACCCTGTTTTTCAGTATTGTGCATCAAGAAATGGATTTGGTAAAGGCAAGTGGCATTTTCTTCCCTGGTTCATCACATGAAGTAATATTTTTGTAATTGGCAATTTTCTTGGAGGTGAATTAAGAACTGACTGGGTGGAATGCACATGGACACACGGACAGCTATGTGGAGCTCCTCCTCAGAACATACTCCATTTCTCTAAACCTCATGGAACATGTCTGGGACTGCCACTGGTGTCTTTCCAACCTTCCGACAAACACTTCAAGCTAAGAATTGGTATTCCAAATGCATTGCTCAAATTTTGAACACAAAACTCATCTGATTTCTTTATCACAGAAAGACTTGTCGGCTCTGTGGATACAGAAGAAGCTATTCAAACTTCTAAAGGTAAGGTTGACCAGAGTAAAGATCAGTCATGTTTTCAGCTTGATATAGCCCAGTTTTACACTACTAGTATTTCACTGATTTGCAGGGTCTCATATCAGCTACTAAATGATCAGTCTTAATCATATTGAGAGTTTTAACACTGGTTTTAGAGCCAGAATTGCACATTGTGTTCTTGGGTGCTGACTGCTCAGATTTATATATTTAAATCATTTTTAAGAGGATCCAAACCAGTGTGAAATGCTGTATTAAAATGTAACTCTTAAATTCGAAATGGTTTTTTTATCTCATGCAAATCAGAACATAATTAAGAAGCAATATGGAAAGCCTCACATGGAGTGCTGTGTCCACTTTTGACCTGTCTGGTGCACAAAAGGGCCACGAAGATGATTAAGGTTTGGAAGACCCTTCATGTGAGTACAGGCTGAGAGAGCTAGGACAATTTCGCCTAGAGAAGCTTTGATGCACCAACATGTGAGACGTGTCTGGAGTTCTATTTGAAAAAAATCAGCTTTTATTTATGGAATACCTGAATCTTAACCTAAAGCAGCAGCATCTGAAAATATTAATACACAGTATTTTCTACACTAGTGGCAGAACCAGAAAACAAAACACAGGGCTTCTGACTTCAGCCTTGGTTTGCATAGTATAAGTTAACAGTAATGCTGCTGGGTTTTGGAAAAAAAAAAAGATAAAAGAAAGAGACTCAAACCATTTATTAAGCATTTCTGTTGAGCAGAAAATACCCCATTATTTGCAGGCAAGCCATTGCACCATCACCCAAGACCTGGTGAAATCAATAACATTCTTTACAAAAGCAGATTAAGCTGGCTCATAAAAGAACTTGATCCTACTAATATTATTACCTGTTCTGTTCCAGCTTGCTTTTCCACTTGGATGATACTCTTTCTAGACTGAATCGCCCGGAATTAAAAAAGAGAGAGTAGTGGGAATGAGAAAACTAGTAGTCTTCTATAAATACAAAAATATTTACATGATAACCCTGGAAAGAAAATGCTTTTTAGGACAATATGTTATGTAAACACTTCAGGTGGCTTCTAACTCAGACTTGTATGGTTTGCACAAAAATTGTTTGCTCATATCTGCATTTTTATTAGATCATCCAATCCAAGAAACATCCAAAATCCTTTCCCAACAACATCTGAATTATCTTTCAGATATGGAAAGAGAGCCGTAGAGGGACAAAATAATCACATGACACGACAGTAAAACACTGCCATATGTATCTTGGGATCTAGGTCCCAGTCCTTAATGACAGTCAGTAAAGCACAGTGCCTTCCCTGTGTGCTTGCCTTCGCCCTTTGTGTTATTTACATTTGCACCTGTCCTTGCTGCTCTGTCCTACCTCTGCTGCTGGTCCTTTCTTTGTGCAGTGCTTGTCTTCTCTGTGTGATCCTGGGCAGGAGGAGCCACTGCCTGCTCATACAGCTGGCTCACATGGTCTGCAAGGTGAAGGGCATTACTGAATGGGTGTGCTCTGCTACGCAGTGCTAGGTGTTACGAAAAAAAAATATCAAAGGATATGTTTTTTAAATGCATCTTTCTGCCACTTTATAGAAACCCAACAGAGTCTTTGTTACTGTGAGGGAAAAGGCAGAAAGAACTTCAATCCAAAATCAAGATCAGAACATTAACAGATAAGAAATTGAATTCAATATTGAAAGGACAAGAAGCAGATTAAGTTCACACTCCCACCCTGTATTCCCTGACATATCTTTACGTTCTTTCAAGACACAAATACCTGTGAACAGGAAAAGTTGCTGACATTCAGCCACTCTCTGACTGGGGTGCTCTGAGGTCTCTATCCACAGCTGAAGAAAATAACGTGGGCTTTCAGGGACCCTTATTACATTTAGCTTGATTAAGCTTGCTTGTGCTTAATTGAGGCTGCGAAGCAGCCATAATCAACATTCTCATGGAAGGAACTGCTAGTTCAATATGTATAATGGAGAAATGCCAGCCTTTCCACATTTAATACTGTGACCAGCTCTGGGGCTTTAGTAAAGAGTTGCCCTGTCCTCTGACATATTTTATAAAGTGTGTTGTTTACTTTATACCTTGAAGCTAAGTCATGGGTCCAAAGAAATTTCCTTGGCTGAAAACAATTTTCTGTGGCAAAATTTAGGAGATGTGAGTATTTGAGAGATATGATCCTATTAGACTATGACAATATCTCTTAGTGGTCTGGTAATTACATGAGTTCAAACTTCAAAATGTGGGGGTTTTTGGTCAGCTTTTTCATCATAAAATATGATTTTATTTTTCAGCTTTTTCTATTTTTACCTATTTCAAAGAGCTTTTCTTTCCCACTATCTTCTTCATTAGCAATATTACATTAAAATTGCAGCTCCATTTAAGAGGAAACTGTTCAGCAAGCATGTGCTGCAGCAGTTTCTGTTCACTTTACACAGTATGAGGTTTTTTGACAAGTAGAAGTACTCTTGACAAGGAAAATAACACTTTAAAGATGAGCATCACTATGGGATAAAATGTAATGAATTTTTCTACAGAAAAGGCTTATAGGTTTTTATAAAGAAACAGACATCTTAGCTTTTATTTGTACATATTGAAAATATTAATCAATGCTAACAAATATCTTGTGAACTTTAACTGAAATCCATAGTACATTGCTCCATCTTTTCCCTTAGGTAGGTGAATGTAACCCCAACACATGATGGTTTGAGATTTTGCAGTGTAATAAATAACCAGGATTTACTTAGTTGCTTTGAAAAACTTGTCTGAAAAATTGTTACTTATATAAAAGTAGCCAAGTACTGTCATAGCTCTTACAACTACATTTCATTACATGTGAAAATGTGAGTAAAAATGTCAAATACACATGCCTGAAACCAGGAATTATTTTTCAGAGGTACTAGATCATTGATGCTAAGAAGTCCTAATCACTTGTGAGAGTCACATAGAAGCATGTACATAGTACATAGATGAATTCACCTTTATATTGCCTCTTTAAAAATAATAGTACAATACTTTTAAACTTATGATATTTTCAATTTTAAAAATACAGGTATTCAATTTTTTGTTACCTTTATCACTGAGTTTTTCAGTTGATTTCTCCCAGTCAGGAAAGGCCTGCAATGAAGAAGGAATAACTGTGAGCACATAAAAACTAAAGTTCACAACAACATCTTATTCAGAGGATTTATATTATAAACAAGTGCTATCTTGTTATGCCCATTCTTGTAGTCACATTGTCAGGTATTTCAGTGTGTCAGAAAACATAAGCTGGGAAAAAAGGATATGAAGTACAATTTCCCTGTTCAAAAGAGGTATTTGTTTCCTTCTTGATGACCCACTGCATCGATAGCTTTGTATTTTATATGGTTACTTTTTATTAGGTCAACTAAACTAATTCCTAATCAAATTCAAATCCTTCTGCAACTTTACTTACTTATATTGTATTAAACAATATACTTATAGATATACTTATATTGTATTAAGCTTAGATTGCCAACAGGTCAAATGGGAAATGTGTTCAGGAGTTTGCAGGCTTTGTTACTGAGGAGATCTCATGTGGCTGGCTTACAGTAAAGTGAATGAGGGTTAAAAGGCTCTGAAGTGTTTCCTTTATTCTCATGCTGTCTCTGAAGCAGTTAACTGGAAACCAGAGCTCCTGACCAGCCAGTCTGGGTTGTAACAGATCTATTGGAGACTTGGGAGCAATGTGACACTGATTCCTGGGTCACAGCAGGCACACACTGAGACTGCTGCTCACAAAAGAGTTGTCCAATGTGAAATCTGTAACTAGAAATGAAGGTGCTGAAGGTAGCCAGGACAAGCAACAATAATTAGTCACTAGGCAAGTTCACTGGGTCTGAGCAGCATGTGAGATTCAGCACCTGGGCCTCACTGAAGTAAATAAATGTCTGCCTAGAGAACAGATGCAGATGGAACTACTGACAAATCATTTCTTTGTCCCTTTTTCCAGAAAAGCTGTGATCCTTTTCTATTTACCCACCTTTCCCATTACCTATTCCTCCCCTTTTTCTTTTTGTGCTCTAATTATCCATGAAAATTTGCAGATTATATTTAAAAAAAAAACCAAAATGCTCCTCAGCAGTAATAACAATATTCCTCCAGACTGTTTCCGTATTATCCCAAAAGCAGGGTTTAAATTCTTACTATGGAGGTGGCTGTGGTTGAAATAAAAGTCTCCCATGTGCAATGACAACAGACTGGAAACATTTTCATCCTGATGTTGGGGGATATTAAAAAAAGTAAATTACTGGAAAGTAATTTTGGTCTGTGTGTTTGGGAACATATCATTCAGTAGAGCCAGACTCTTGAACTGTTTTGAGCATTGCTTCCCCAAATGGCAGCAGTGCCCAGCTGAATTCAGACCAGCTGAAGGCTGAGTGTGGCTCTGCTTTACCACTAATCTGCACCAGAACTGGCACTGTGCTACTCTGACACTTGCTGGTTTATTAATGGGTAATGTGTTTCAAGACTCACACTTCCAATGCAATACAAGGGTTTTGTTGAAAGAAATACTTAAAAATTTGATTTTTCTCACTGTAACCTGTTCAAGGAGACTTGCAGCATTCTCCTTTTCCTCTTCTGTTCTTGGTTCTTTCACATTCATCTCTTCCAGCTCATTTTCCTGCTTTAAGACATTGTCTATGTATTCCTGGTGGAACAATGAAAAAGAAGAAGAAAGATGCAGATGTAGGCTTAAAATAGATATTTACATTGACATAATCATACCAACTGCTACAGAAAAGAAGCACATTTCTTTTCCTACATCTTTTTAAATTAGTTGGATAGAAAAAAGTGTTTTAAACACACCACTCTGCCAGAAAGCTACATGCACCAAACTTTACTAAAAGACAGGTTTGTAGAAACAATGGTTCCAGTGCCAGTTCTTTCTCACTTGTTTATATCTCTTTAATCTTATAGGAGATGGAGAAAAGAAGAATATTTTCCTTAAATCTTGATTTTGCTCTGACAAAGGGAAGGAGTGGCTAAAGATTTAAGATACTTCATTCTGGAAAAAAAGAGAATTGATTAAATATTGCTTTATGAGCAATGAGGGTATTTTCGTTGCAGATTTATGCAATTATTACAACTGTTTTTTTTCAGTGCTAATAATTGCAGTTCTTCCTTCCCAGTGTAATAAACAGCATTCATCTTTCTCTAAAAATCAACAACAGATCTGGGCAATGGAAAGACCTTCCTGGCCATTTTGGTGTGGAACTTTTCTTACAGTGCTGCCTTTGAAAGGTCAGTATGCAAATTAAAGAATAATTTTCATATATTTATAGTCTGAAAATGGTAACATTTCATTCTGATAGACTTGCATATCCCAAACATGTCTGGGCTGGGCAGCTGTCAGTGTTTTTCTATTGCAAGCATGTTTTATTTGAAATGTAATGTGGAGGAAAAAAATTATATAAATGGCTACAATATGCTACTACATTCACACATTTCACATGCTGTTAACTCTCAAATTCAATCTGCAATGCCATTATCAAAATAGGTTAAATTAATAAATTACAGGACACATATGTTTTGTTATTCTCTAATTCTTAAGTAATAATGGGGTTTTGACTCTGAAATCTCTTCTAAGAACATCTTCACAATGCAAATTAAATAAAGGAATGTTTTACCCGAGCACTGAGAAGAGCAAAGCTGCTCACTTGTGGACACCATCTCAAAACACTGGCATAGGAGGTCTAGCTTGCACCCTGCTAGTAACAAGTCACTAATGAGGGATGACCACAAACCTTGTCAGAAGGCTAAATAGCTATTTCCTAGACACAGATAGAGTAACAAACTCAGACTGAAACCTGGAAATGTTCTACACTGATTTATGAAAACAAATACATAACCAAGACCAGAGTGTGTCTCAGTGACCAAGTTACTTGTAGAATTATGGTGAGCTACAAATTCTTGTTCAATGTTATAGATTTAAATTCTTAAGACTTTTTGAAGGAAAACAAACCCTAAGCAAAATAAAAGCGAAGTAACAGATATCAATATTGACAGCAAGGAAATTATATGTTAGAGTACTGTCTGTGATGTAAACTGGATTGGATCTCATGTATTTGCTCAGAAAACTAGGTTTCATAAGAGGTAAATGAAACAATGGAACCTTTTCAGAAAAACACAACACCTATGTATGAAATAATTGTTCTTCAAGCATAATAGATTTTTCTCAGGTATGTATTACACATTTATCACACCCAATTCATCTACTTGTTTATTCTCTATTGCTTACTGGAAAAATGAATAACTGTGGTTGAACTACCTTGAGGGAAAGCTGCAGTTTTTCTCTTAGTTCATCACAGAGTGGCTTATACTGGAATAGCTGTCGGATTTGCAGTTTTTTGGGACATTTTCGCACAGGGACTGGCAAGGACAAACATGCTGCTCCAATGCTGAGACCCTTCCGGGCACTCCTTCTGACTGGGTGGCTTGTGATCTTCCCCTGAACAGAGAGGAGCAAACAAAAGAGCAAGAGGCTTCTTACATACCCAAAAATGCAGCTGTTGGCAATGTGTCTCACTTTGAAAGTGTGTGCTCTCCTTATAGAATCATAGACTTGGACAATAAAGCCAGTAGATTCCTGGGAACAATTAATCTATCCTAAAGCATCTTCATCTGGTAAGATAAACTCCCCTTAAAACTGCTATCTCCCCTCACTAAGTGTAAAAGAATGGGACCATACATTCCCTGACACAGCCTACCCTTTGCTCTGTCTGCTCAATAAACTGAATTTAACATTCACACTGTTTACTTTCATTTCCCCACAGAGACAAACATCTGTTGCTTTAACATGAAAAGACAGTTTTGAAACAATTATACCTCAGGAGGAGAAGATTCTTCCTGAGTCACTGACTGAAGATATAGAGGAACAATACACTCTGGTTCTTTCTTCATTACCCAGGGGGACGCTTCAGCCATAGGGCGGAGGACAGTAATACTTACAACACCTGGTTTAAAGACACATTTTGCTAAGAATCAGTTCAAATTAAAAATAAAATAAGTGTCTCAGACCTACAGAAAAAAACACCTATCTACAAAATATCTTATTACTAACAGATAAAACTCCATGTATCCATGGCTACAGATAATATCAGATCACTGAGTTGATTATGGAATAGTGGTACAAGTTCAGATTACTCAGCCCATTTTTAACAATAAACTGTTTATGCTACTTCCTTTGATTCTTGGTTAACAGCTCAGTTGTATAGTGTGGGTAGTAGCCCAAACAAGGAAGAGCAGAGCATTGACCCATGTGTACTGAATACTAACCTCAGAAGTAGGACAACAAATTCAGAACATGTATAATTCTTCACTGTATTTCATATTTCATACCCTGATCACTGGAAGGATTCCATTAGATATGATTTATTTGTATTGTTTGCATAAATTTTAATGTTCTTCAAAATATTTTTTCCAGCCCAATACAAAAATTACTTAAGCTACTATGATCTATCCCACTGGTGAACTTCAAAATGAATATCACCACTGAGGTACTTTGTCACAATGATACAAAATTGTGAAGCCTTGCTGTAAAGGCAAATACAGCCAGCATTGTGAAAGGTGGAGCAGGAAGTCTGGAAAACCAGACGTGCTACTATTACAAATGATTGCTGGTTGTAAGTAAATTTTCTTGACTGGGATTTTGACTGGGTATGTATGCTCTCCATCTTTCTGATCTTTTAATCTTCTGCATTTTTCTGGCTCCCTCCATGTCCCTTCATTTTTTTCTATTTTCCCATGGCAGAATGACTTCACTTGGTTTCTAAAATGGAAACCAGTCATTTGTGTGAATAAAAGTACATTTAAAAATGTGCCACACTTTATAAGAGTAGTAAGCGGGAAAGCTGTTTTATGTCATATGCTTATGACATAAATCTATGAGAAATACGTCCTAGGACTTTATGGCTTTAAGCAAACTTCCCTTCTCATCCCCTTATATCCAGAGGAACCATATTGTCTTCTCTTTTAAAGGTATTTTTTTGTTAGCATCTACCTGTTACACCACAGTGTCTTTTATAGAAACACAGCATCTCCAGCTACCTTACAATGACAACCAACAATTCCAGGATGTAATTTCTTGCATTGCTACTACAAGGTGGTTGGTACCGTGTAGCACTGGCTATTTCAGTCATGTTTTTCCAGCTTTTTAATATGTATCCTTTCCAACAGACAGCCTAAAGGTCAACACCAGGGCATCACTCTCCCCATTGCTACATCACTAATGAATACAGTGATACACTCAAGTTTTAAAATTATAAACACAAAGAATATATTTATTTGGTAATCACTTTTATTTGTGTGACTGAGAGTGGATAAAGATATGCCATTTGTTAGTTGACTTATCCCTTAACAGCATCCTTCAGTTAATTCTCTGCTTCCCAGAGTTTTTCCCCAAACTCCTTTCATTCACTCCTAGAAGTGTGGATCCTTATTTACAAGGGTAAAAACATCTCCTGCCCAAATAAGAGTTTTGAGACTTTTCAATTCTTTCTATTAGTAGTCTGTCAGAGAAGAAACATTTTCTACCTGGCTGTTCTTGTACAGGATTCTTCAAGACTGCAGTGGCAGGATCACTGCAGGCCTCAGCCAGATACTTGTGTACATCCTTTGTTCGCAGGAGCTCCGTTCCAGAACCATCCTCAGCGATGATGAAAAACCTGCACAGCCAAACACACACATGGGGCTCTATCAAGAGAGCAGAACTCCAGCGTGATGGCATCCATTGTGCAAATACAGAGTACTGAATGAAGGGAGCACAAATCCATGAACCCTGTAAAATACTGTGTAGTGAAGAAAAGAAAGTGTTAACCTATGAGTGCAATGCAGTTTACCTGGGGACATGCTCATTATCAGTGACAGGTTTGTTAACATCATCTGCTGCTGAACTCCTGTCCTCCTTGCCATTAGAGCCACTGCTGGGAATGCACACATCTGTGCTGCCATCAACCAGGACCTATAGCAGAAATTATGTGAAATTACTTGAGTTAAAAGATCCTTTTAAAACAGTGACTTGCTGGTGAACTTTAATATAACCTAGCCCAGTGAAAGAGACAGAAAAAAACATTTCATGCTGAGCGAATGGAAACTCACAGGAAAAAGAAATAAAGAGGAAAACTGAAAAGACAGTAAAATCCCCAAAACATTTCTCGAAAGACATGCTGTATCATAAATACTAATATCACATGCTGATCCTTAATAAATTCCCAAGGACTGTCACACAAAAATACTCACTCACTGGTGAAGCCAGGTAACTGTATACTCAAGACAGACATTGATGTATACCAACTGAGTGAACTTCTACAGTATTTTCCTTCTTGAAAATACTATGTGGTTATTAACTAATATGACATTAACATATTCAAACAAGATAACTAACAATGACCTAAAAAGGAATAATAATGCGTTTTTCAAGATACAAATTAAATAAGGGAGATTCAAAGGACAGTCCATGAATTGAATCTGACACACCTAGTTTTTAATCCTCACTTGCAGAGCTGATTATTTGCTATAGTACAAATCAGGCTAATTAAAGGAACTTTACAGGTGAGCTAAATTGTACACCACGTGCTCTGTTTCAGTCTCTCTAAAAAGGGATAGATGTAAAAAAAAGGATATCCATCACTTAGTCAAGAAGACATGAGAGACCTGGTTCTGGCTACTTTATATATTACAAGGTTACAATTTGACTTTGAGAGAAGTTTATAAGATAAAATTAGAATTCAGAAACTTGTTTTCTTCTATGTATTTTACCTTGAAAATATTTCCTGCAGGATCCATCATCTCACAAATAGTGCTGGAAGTGTGTTTCATAACATATCTCCCTGCTTGTTTCTCTTCTTCCTTGCTGCTGAAATCATAAACTTCATGGCTATAAACTGCGGAGCAATCTTCATCAAAGAAAAGAAAGCCTCCCTTGCTGGGTAAAACCTATGACAGCAAAAAGGGAAGAGATTCAATCCTCAAAGGTAAAAAGTTTAATTTAAATGTACTGTGAAAACGAAGAACAGATACAAATCAAGAGAACAGCTTCCAGACATTCAATACTGAATCATCCACTTCAGAGGAATCAAAGGAGGAGAAAGAAGGAAGATGAGGTCCAAGAGGTAGGCTGATCTGAGCCTCTGTAATATTCACCTTCAGGAAATTTAAGACTGTGATTTAAATATACTGTACATTTGTAAGTACCTAAACATTGGCAGAGTATGAAAGAGATGGAATAATAGGGATTAGTGAAGACTATAGAGAAGGGAGGTAATGAAGGTGAGAGCTGCCAATGGCAGGGAACTTGGAACACAAAGATTAAACGTCACTGTCACAAACTAAAAATAATTCCCACCTGGTATGTTCCCTGTGGCTTTGCTAGAATAGATGTCCCATCTCCAAAGATAGTACAACAGGTACCATCCTCACAATTTGTTAAAACAGTAGCAAACTCAGGATTCTCTACTCGTGTACCTTTAAGCTTCTTTGTGATGACTTCTGAGGGTTCATCTAAGAATTAATACACAACAATGAGACAGGAGCACAAGAATAATGGAAATGTCTTTTGATTCAATTTGCTTTTTCTCTCATAGTGCTGGATCTTTATCTTTTCAGTGCAAGACCTTCATAAACTTCATAGCATCCTTTATCACATATTTTTATGTTATGTAAACAATATGCAACCTTTTAAGTTCTGGACTGTGAATTCAATATAGGAAAACCCAACAGTAAAAAATACCTGTAACCATCTGGAGCTGGCCAGAAAACTCCACTCTAATGTATCAAGCACAGTACTAACCATAATGATCTGGATATTAGTAATATACAAGTTGGATCACTGAAATTCTTTGTGTCTGTAATACCAACTCTAAAATGTGAAGAAATTCCTATTCAGCAACACAAATCTTGGAAAACAAATGAAAACAGGCATGCTAATCTGGTTATTACCTTTCCATTGAAGAGATAGGTCAATTCAAGGGATTTTGACTTTTGAAATCCCACAGGGAGATGTCCCTGAACATTTTCAGCTAACTCAATAATGGTCTTTTCCTGCACTGAATTTGAACAGTCCAGACACCCACAGAGTAAATTTTCTCTTCATTTTAATTAAGGAGGACAGGACTTGTCTTGCAAATGAAGCAGTCATACAGAATAAAACACCAGCCAGAAGAATCACAGATAACCTTTAGCCTGACTTATTTCAGGCAAATAAAAGTTTCACTTTTCTTGGCAGGACATTTGCCACAGCCATATTCAGATATTTAGTATCTCCAAGGTTGGTGAGTCCATGGCTTCACTGGGGAATATAAGGATGTCTTGGTCCTTTCATACCTCTTCAGTTCAAACTCAAAGCAGCTTCCTTGTTATTATTAGGGCAGGTGGAGAGAGGGCAATGAACACACTAAAACTCTGGCACTGTGGTCTCATGGTGATGGAGGACCACATAGGTATGAAAGAAGGAAATTTAATTACTTACAACAGTACAATTTTTGTACTGAATGTACTACTGAAAGAAAGCAAAGTCTAGACTGCACTAGTGGATCTGTTCTCTAGGCTACTGGCATAAGCCACCTTTAGTATGTATTTTGACAACTTTCTGCTTCACAAAATATGTCAAGTGCAAGAAAAGTAAGTGCTCCCTTTTAGATGTTACCTGTTTCCACACTACCCTCTGGTATAGAAAGGTCTTCACATTTTTCATAAAAAGTTGTGATCCTGGTACCATCAGCATGGTCTACTACTCTGTTACCACCTGGATTCTCAACAATTATCACTTCATCTTCTCGTACAGTCATAATCTGAAAGAATGAAGGTCTACTCATTTATATTGGTACTGTGATACTTGTGACAGCAACAACAACAATATAAGGGATCAGGACTGAAGCTCTAAAGAAGCTTGACGACCACATTGTCATCTACCTCAGAGACAGAGGAACCACATTTTCTTCAAAATCTAAAGCTACAGCATTTCTAACAGTGCAATAACACAACTTGTAGGATGTTCTTAAGGAATAAATCCTACAACTTATGTGATGGCAGCCCTATCTCTTGGCTTATAGACAGTGCTACAGTAACACAAAAGCAGCTAATACCGTTCCATCAGGTGGGTTTGTAGCCTGATACATTAAAAGTGGCTTCAGATCCATTCTTGTGGCACCCTCTGTGCCCACTAGGATGCCTAATGGAGTTGTTGTTATCCAGGTTCCTGCCTTAGGTTGTGTAGAACTGGCCTTTTCAAACTCCTCAGACTTTTGTGACTGTAGTGATGTCTTGTCACTGCCTTTTCCTGCAGAAACAGAAATTTCTGTATCAGACTTGATATTCTCTAAGGCGAAAGATAAAACCAGTAAACTTCAGAGTTTGTGTACATTGCTTTTGACAGAATTGCAAAATGAACTATTTAACAGGCTAGAAGAAAGTTACAACTCCTGCTACTCAAAGACATGATCCTGAACTAGCCTTATCTAATTTGCTTCCATACAGAAAAAGTAAGTAACATGCTAATGCCACCAGTTCTATGGTGCAGCAGAAGAAAAGGATGAAGATCTCGTTATGAAAGGCAATTGGAGACAACTTATTAGTAATGTTATAGAGAACTCTTGTATCCCATATTCAGGAAAAATAGACAAAGTGTATGCAAAAGACAAGAGCATAGTCCAGAGAGCAGGCTGAAAGACTTAGAGCAAATATCTAGCAATAAAGCACTCCCGAAACCAAAAAGAGATGCAACTTTTTAATAAAAATTTGTCAAGAATAAACAGAGGAGAAGAAAGGTGGGGACGGTGAAAAAGTGATCATAAATAAAGGACAAGGAATAAAGGACATACACTGGTCACAGATACTGAGAATTCATATTAGAAAACGGTTTGTCAGAGTTCTCATCTTTGCAGGTATCTAAAGGAATATCCTAAGAAAAAGGACTGGATTTGACTCAAAAAGTCTATTTTTGAGACACCTTTCTCTTTGGCAGCAATTTTTATTCACCTATTTCTAAAAAATTGTATGTTAATATGACAGGTCAGAATTATTCTGCGTACTAAGTAATACTGACAGCGATCTTGGACTACATTCGGAGGTATGAAGTAAACATTATTTGGTTCTTTCTCAGTCAAACAAAATACAGTAAGAATGGCTATATTACCACCAAGCACACGTCCATACAACCAACTGACAATGACCAAAAGTAGGTGCCTTGGAATACATGGAGTGAGAAAGAAAAATGTATCCTCTGTGAGAGAAGCATTTCTTAATACAAAGATAAAAAACTGTAAGACGAAAGTAACGATTTAACACTACTGTAGTTACAAGGATTTCTTGTAAAAGACTTCATGTTCACTCTGATACCAACGAAGTTCTTATACAACTTTTTACTTATTAGAGTCCTACCATGTTAGAAGAAAAATAAAATTGGAGTAGGAGAGAAATGATTTGCTATGAAGTTAACATAGCAGTGTGCAGCAGCTGAGTACAGATAAAATTGCATTTTCACACTGTCAGAATTTTCACACTATAGAAATATGCTCTTTATTAAGTATCATCAGCCATACTAACTTTATATCTGTCCAAAACACAGGAAATATTACCTTTCTTGGTGCTGGTCTCAGATAAACCGTCTGATTCTGTTAAGGGAATTTTCCTCCATATTTCATCTGGAATTGTAGGTGGTGGTAGTACAGGACCAGAATCAGGGCTATTACTCACTGTGCCATCAGCAAACAGAATCTACAGAAATCAAGGACATACTAGAGGTTAAAATAAATTCAAACACCACTAGAAAGTCTTAAAAGAATGTGTCACAAATGCGATAGTCACTAGAATACTGTGGGTGATGGAGAGGAAAAAAGTAAAATCTCTCAGAATTACAAGAAATAAAGAAGATGTCTTGAAGAGAATTAATAGAACAGACTATTTCAGGTGGAAGGGACCTACAATGGTCACCTGGTCCAACTGCCTGACCACTTCAGGGCTGCCCAAGTTAAAGCATCTTGTCAATGGCATTGATCAAATGTCTCTCACTGACAACCTTGGGACATCAACCACCTTTCCAGCAAGCCTGTTCCAGTGTCTGACCATTCTCCTGGTAAAGAAATGCTTCCCAATGTCCAGTCTGAACCTCCCTTGGTGCTCCTCTGAGCCATTCCCATGTGTCCTGTCAGTGGATCCCAGGGAGAAGAGATCAGCACCTCCCTCTGTCAGGGAGCTGCAGAGAGCAAGGAGGCTGACCCTCAGCACCTGTCTCTCCAAAGCAGACAAGCACAGAGCCCTCAGCCACCCCTCTCAGGATGCACCTGCCAGCCCTTCCACCAGCTCTGCTCTTCTCTGGACTCACTGCAGGACCTTCCCACCCCTCTGAAGTGGTGGTGCCCAGAGCTGCTCCCAGCACTCCGGGTGAGGCCGCACGGGCGCTGAGCACAGGGGATGATCCCCGCTCTGCCCGGCTGTGCTCTGTGTTTGGTGCCCCCAGGACGCGGTTCCTGCCCTCTGGGCTGCCCGGGCACACCCTGCTGACTCTCACTGAGCTGCTGCTGCCCCAGCACCCCCAGGGCCCTCCCTGCAGGGCACTCTCCAGACTCCTCTCCCAGTGTGTACTTGTGCCTGACACTACTCTGTCCCACATGTAGGATCCAACAGTTGGTTTTGTTAGATTTCATTCCATTTGTCACTGCCAGAAGGAGTGCTATTTGCTGTAGTTTATGGATCTAATTAATGGGGACTCTTATAATAATAAAAAGGCATTATAAAAATAAATTATAAACATAGATTATTCTTTGACTAAATGGTCATAGGTTAGTGACTTTTTTTTGGTAGCAGTGATAATGCATCTGTATTGACATATTGATCCATACTGAAATATTCCAACGTCTAGGACTGCTGTGAATTTTTTAGCCATTATGATAGTCAATAAAAAGAAGTCTTGGTTATTTATTGAATTATATCTGGTTTCTGAGATCCATTACACTCAACTTTTTACATGCATGTTCTCTGTGTGTCAGAATTACTCCAACCACCCCTAAATTAATTTATAAATACAGTACAATGTAGAAAAGAAATGGACAATATATAGAAACACCTCTTGAAATTGTCACTGTAAGGAATTAAATGTTTCTTTTTTGAATGCTTAGCATATGCAATAAATTTCTGATTACTCATAGACATTAATACAAAGAAGGATGCACTCATAATCTATTTAATTAATTTAACTTACTACTGCAAAATAATTTTAGGCACATTTTTCTATCAGGAAACAGTATGTTGTGAATATATAAACATTCAGCTATATATATAAATATATAAACAGCAGCTATTTCTGAAATGGATAAATTTCTCAGGAACCCTGGCTAAATATTTTAGCAACTAGTGTGATGGAAAAATGTAAAGAACTTACACTAGGCACTGTGATCTACTCAGACAGGAAAAAGAAATTCAGGAAATAAGGAATTATTTTGACAGATTCTGAGTCAAATTAGATGACTCCTCTTTTAATCTGTTTCCTAAATACATGTAGAGTCTTAGAGTTTAAAAACAAAGTTGCTTGTAGATTGATTATAATATTTGCAAAGATAGCCTATATCACCTAAACTGTACCAAAATTCTATACAACAAAAATAAGTGTAAACAAAGCAGGTACTTGGAAACATACAGACATTTTTCCTGAGTTCAGGTCTTTTCTGGATCCCATATGAGTGTTTAAACTGAAAAAAATATACGAATGCTTTCATATTGCCAAAAATACTCAAAGCTGAACTAATCCACACTTCAGAAGCTTAAGTCTAGGAATGTAGTTCTCTGAACCATATTCAGCTATTTCCTAATCACAAAGTTGCCTAAAACCTTCTTGTGCATGAAATTTTCATACTTAAATCTCCCTAAGTTCTGACTCTGAACAAAGCCATGAGTACTTTAGTCTTGACATGGCTGCATAATTCAGTATTACTTAACTCCATCATCTACAAACTGGACACTTCTCGATCTCTGTAGACAAAAACAAGTTTAAGGGTTATCACCTTCCATTACAATGAACTGTACTAAACTGTACTGCTTGCAATGAATTCTACCAAATATACCTGGGTAGATCCATCCATCAAGTGCTTTATGACAGTTCCTTGACTAGTGATGACTCTTGACACCTCTTGTTCTCTTTGCCTTGCTGGAGGTGAATAAAGATGAGAGTTCTTTACCTTTTGAGGATAACTCTGTCTAACCAGAATTTCCAGAGAAGGCTGCTTAGCCTGTTCACTTTTGGTGTCTTCCTGCTTTATTGCACTTTCTGTAACCTGATGTTTCTCCTCTCTACTTGGCATAACCTCTTCCTTCTCTTCTTCATCTGCTTTGGCCTTACTTTCCTCTGCCATCTTTTTCTTTGCTTCAGTGGCACTGGCTTCATCTTTCAAATCTGAAAGCAAACTTTGAAATTACTTAGTACTGCATAGCACACATTCAAACAGTGCTACACACCCAGCTTCACGGTGTCGACGGAAGATGTGCAACTCTAGGTAAGACTAACCCTCTTTGGCTGAATCTGTAATCCACAGAGTAAAAGATCGACCGTGATTTCAGAGCAAAGTTCAAAACAGTCACCTACTCAGAAACTCTGCATCCTCTTGTGAAGGTGGCTGCCTTTCCAAATGAAAACAAGGGGAATTTGAAGATGGATTTCTTATGGATGCCAAACTTTTGGAAGACTAACATCATGTGAGAGGAATTCCCTAACTGCTCATAAAGGTGAAAAAAAAAAACCCAACTGACTTTCACCAAGTTTGAATTTGTATAGAAACCCAAGTAATACATTCTGTCTGCTTGAGCAAGTAAATTCCTTAGATTAAATGATGGCAGTGTTTTGAGTATGCTAAGAGGTATAATTATGATAATTTTATTGAGAGACTCCATGTAAGTGTCTGTAATTGTTCTGTTCACCTCAACTACTCAGCATTTCAATTTATGCTTCTTGCCAAACTACCTATGTTTGAGAACACTCTGCATGTTCTTTACTTCATACCAGATTAATCAGAGCAATTTACTGGGCTGCACAGATTTGTTGTACATAGGTATTAAATGACATCTGTACATGGCTGTTTTTAGAACTAACTATATGACAATAAAATTCACATTTCTCTGCTTCAAAACCTAAGAACATGACTAAAAAACCCCCAAGATTTACTACATTTTACAACATGCAAAGATGAACCTAACACTGATTTTCAAAAACACTGCAAAAAATAGTTATTGCAGGATATTTGCCAGGCACAGAAGCTTTAAAGTATCCATATACCCTATCAGTCATCTAAAGGAAATCCAATGATAAGGGCAGAAAGGCTTATTCTGAGTGTTTTTTCTGTATGTACTGGATGGCATAAACCAAAGGACTTCCATGAAATAATTCCTGTTTAAAACTTTTAGAAAAGCAACAAAAAACCCCCAGATTGTAAAACAACCGGCAGCAGAGACTCCATCACAGCCTTGGTTAGTTTTGTTAATGATTCTTACCATTTATGAGTGCAACATTCCTACCAAATCAGTATATATTAAATCTAGTATGAAGTCCTAGCTTTCAGTTTCAAGCCCCTGAAAATTGTAATAACTTTGTATACTGTGTTTACAAGCTATCACCAATATTCTGTTTTCTTGTACTTCCAGGCTGGCACCAGTCACTCCCTTGACCTTTTCTTTGGTACTTAATGGGGTTCTCTGGTGAAATGAGCTCATTATAAGATACATCTTCTGATGCTTTTATCATTCTTGTAATTCTGCCCTGAATCTTTCAAATTATTAGCATTTTGTCTTGGGGGCTTAAGTACATATGCTTTTAAAGGAAGTGCAGACATGGTAATGTAACCATCTTCATGCTACCACTCAAGATTCCTCAATATATATGTATTTATTTATTGAATTTGCTTGTTTTTCTTTAATATTCCAAACTATGTGCATATTCAAACGGTTATCCAAGGTGACTCCCAAGGGCTTTTTAGAGTCGCTTCCTCTCAATCTTTTATGTTCAACAACTTGTGATTCTAGATTTCATATTTGTTTGAATAAAATAAGATTATTCATATTGCAAATACTATGAAATAGACATTTTGACAGACTTAGCATTCTGACATGTTAAAAACATTAGAGTTACATCTAAACCCATCAATGAAGAAATAATTTTCTTCTGTGGTCTTAGCTTCTCTGAAATTCCTTACTTTGCAGTGTCTCAGAAAACTAACCTCGAAACCTTTCACCAAGGAAAGTTAATACAAGTCCATTGGGACAGGAGACATTCAAACTTGGAAAAGCAGGAGCGTCTGACATCTCTTGTGTTTGGAGAACTGGTTCTTGCATTTCCATCTACAGAATGAAAAATTAATTAAGTTCTAGTCCATATTTTAAAATAATAATAAAAAAAAAGAGTACAATTTAATCTGTACAGATTCCATTTTAACAAATTTTTTTTTAGTGCTGTCTACCACTCATATTTAACATTTTCAGAGTTTGTGGATTCAGAAGTGGAAACATTAGTTATTTTTTTTGATTATGCTATCTTCTTTCATTCACCTTGAAGAATCATCCCTTCAAAAACCTATGTAACAATGGACTACACTATGCCAGTAGTCATAAGATGAAAAGAGTTTTGGGTTGCAGACATACGTAACAGAGAGAACTTGTCCTGGTATTATCCCATATTCTTGCTTTTTAGGAACAGAAATACAGGGGGGAAATGGCAGATATTCTGCCACCTGTTTTTCAACATAAAAGATGCTGTATATTTTACAGTTAATTTACATAATATTACTGGTAATTAAGGCTACTCTCAATACCCTAAGATTATAGTCACAGCATTATGAGGTAGAAGTCACAGAATAGGGCAGAAGTAACCCTTAGTTGTCATCCACTTCTCCCTGTCTAATGGTAAAAACAATAATCAAGTATAACTATACTGTTAGTGAAAAATTCTAATGTAACATATTCTAAAAATTTCTAGGGCTGGAGGTTTCCTAGTAAACTATTCCAGGGCTTTACCTTGCTTAGCGTTATTGACATTTTCCCAGAGGGTGACTTGAATCATTACTGCAGAAAATTAGTTTACTTCTAAATACCTCTGATGATGATACAAGCTCATGTAATAGACTATGGGGTTTTTTTTAGGTTTTTACAGAAGGCTATTCTGTCTCTCAACTCAAGATCAAAGAAACTCAAACTATTTATTTTAAATCTTTCCCACTGGTTAAGTTTTCAAGACCTGTAATCTTTCTTCATGCTTTCCTTCAAACTTTTAGTGTGGCCCATAGTTTTCTTGCAGTGCAGTATCCACCACTGGACACAATACTCCAAATGAGACTCTACCAGTATTAAAAGAAAAATAACTTCACATATTTAGCAGGCTATGCTCCTCTGTATTTACATCTCAGTGGTCTTTGCCCTTCTCACAGGAAGATGGCATTGTTGACTTATGGATAGCTTGTGATCCATGACAACTCTTAGACCTTTCTCTATGGAGCTGTCACTGACACAATTGTTATCAATTCTGTAGAACCTACCTCTTAATCTTACTGAATTGTATCCTATTTTACAGACCATGCCCATGTGAAATTGTTAAGTCCGATTTGGATTCTAATAATCCTGTTCTCCGAAATACTTGCAGACTTACACAGACACATATTGTATGCACTAATATGGATACTCTCTATCCAAAGTAATTCCAAACCAAGTAGTTAAAAGCCTTTGGTTTAGAAGTCATCCTGACAGAATTTTTAATTATAGGGCTATTTTTCTATAGGGTTTTTTTGTGCCACACAACTGCTGTATGTTATGCTGAGTGCTGTTTGGCAACTCCCTATGCCATTTTCCATGCTGAAATTAGGTAAGGAGCCCTTTTTGTGGATATGCACAGAATCTGTTTCTCAACAACAGCCACAGTGTTACTTCAACCATGAGGTACTAAAAACTACTTCAGAACAGAAATTCAGAATACACTTTCCAAATATTCATTCATGCTTTCCAAAGACCAGTACCATGATAGAAGTACTTCAGTTAAAGGCTAAAGTAATTTCCTCAAATTACTGGTCCCTGGCTTGTTACCAGCTGGAAAGGCCAATTACAGAGCAAGATACTGCAAAACTGTCTTCACTAATTTGCTGGTTGGTTAGACTTTTGAATGGGTTTTGGGAAGCCCAAAAAAATTTTACTTGGTTGTACTAAAAATTTAGCAGTTCTTGTAACTGAGATATTAATAATCATAGAATGGTTCAGGTTAGAAGGGACCTTAAAGATTGTCAAGATCCAACCCCTTTCCACGGACAGGGACAGTTTCCACTAGACCAGAGTGCTCAAAGCTCCATCCAACCTGGCCTTGAACACTTCCAAGGATGGGGCATCCACAGCTTCTCTGGGCATCTGTTCCAATGCCTCAACCACCTTCACAGTAAAGAATTTCTCCCTAATATTTAATATTAATCTTTCAGTTTAAAGCCATTTCCCCTTGTCCTGTCACTACAAGCTCTGGTAAAAACTCCCCCTCCAGCTGTCTTGTAGCCTCACTTAGGTACAGCAAGGCACGCTCTAAGGTCTTCCTGCAGTGGTCTCTTCTCCAGGCTGAACAACTCCAATGGTTTCAGTTTGTCTTTGCAGGGAAGGTGCTCCAGCCCCCTGTTCACCTGCGGTGTAACACAGCTGTAACTGTAAAGCCAAAATTGACAAAAGAATGTGGGCCAAGGCAGACTCACTGCTTTACATCACGGAATCACAAAGACTAAGTTCATTAACAGCTGCCAATATGTACATATGAGAACAACTGAAAGAGTAAAACATATCCTTAAGAGCACCACAAATTGTTAGGAATTTGTAAAGGCACAGCTCAAAGCCCTCTGAGAAGAATATATGTTCGTTTTACAGAAGTTCATGCATTTGAATTTTTGGTTTGTTTCTTTGGATTGGATATTATCTCTTCTCTCACCTTTTCTTCTTTCTGTACCAGGCTATTAGGTGATGAAGGGGCTAATTTGGCAACACCTTTGTTTCCTTTGGCAGAAGGTTTTCCTGATTTTCTTCTGTCAAACTTATCTTTTTTCCCCAGAGCTGGTGTAGCAGGAGAAACTGTTGTTGGAATTACCGTCGGAAGATGAACAGAAGGGATGTTCAGAATTCTTGCTAAGGTAAGACCTGTTTCATCATCTAAGGAAGGGAAAAGCAAGATTTTTCAATGTAATTAAGCTTCATAAATGTAGATGGCCACATTTTATTTTTTAGAAGGATTTTGTACACTGAATTTTACCTTAGAAATAATAACCTCAGTGGGGCAGATTGTTATTTCAGATAGAGGGACTATACATAGAAGAGTATTTAGAAAATCTTTCCACAGACTCTCAACTTATTAGCCTAAAAGAGATCTTGAAACTATTGCTTCCCACAAGCTGTCACCTGGTTGTTGCCTCAAAAATTAAAAAAAAATACTATTTTAGAATTCTTTTTTACTGCCAGAATACTTAGAAGTGAAGACATTCTGAATCTAGTGTCTAGTAAATGATCACTGTGTTCTGCTTTATCACGGACGGATCCAGCACAGACGGACTCTACAAATTTTGTACTACATATGTCTATTTTTCTATAATTCTTCAGAAAGACTCTAATGATCTAGACTTGATAAGACTCTTGCAATTCTTCAAGCCAAGCATTACGACAGCCTGCTAGGTATGTCAACAGGAAGTAGTTATGTTGCCTTTCAAAGCAATTTCTTGAAAATAAAAGAAATACAAATTTACATTTTCTATAGTTATTTCAACAAACTGACACTTCACTTTCATAGAAATTTCACCTATGCCTTTATTTTGGTTGCCCCCCAAAATAAGAACATGATGTCTGAGGGTAACAATGAAAAGAAGTGGATTGTCAAGACTGAGATTAAGTGCCTTTAGAAATCTTGAGAGAGATGTAAAATTCCAGATACACACATTCACATGTCGAGGACTTGGAATTGTACTCTCATGATTTTGTCAAAATATAAAGAGCAAGTGCAGAGTTTCTATAGTATCCAGAATCAAAAGCCCTGCAGGTGCTCAAGCAGTCCCACATTCATAAAGAGACAAGGAAATTATTTCTAACACAAATGTAAGGTGATTGGAAATGTACCTTTGATAATGCTGGAGAAAACAAAGAATAATTCAAAACTTGAAGAAATATTAACATTTACCCTGCCCCCCCCTGCAAAAAAAGTTGCATAAAGCTGAAAAAGAACTTGAGGCCTTTCATCACTTTAGCTTCCCTAAAAGGAAGATGAAATAGACAAAATATGAAAAACAGCAAAAAAGATGAGAATAAGAGAGTTTTCCAGAAAACTATTTCAGTACTGCACAGAAAAAGGGTAATTTGCACACAATTTAACTGATCAGTGGAGGGAAACTGCAGATTTCATGGTATACCTTTCTGCATTAGGGATGGATGGCATATGAGAATCATCTAAGAGAGTATTTCTGGTCAGAATTATTCTGAGCACTTAGGATACAAAGACCCACAGGGATTTGGCATAAGCAATGATCACAGACAGAAAAACTGCAAGCAATCAAAGAATGCCAGTCAGCAGAGCTCTAAAGCTCAACATGGCAAGGATTATTCTAATGCAGAATAGGATGATTATGGTGAATGTGAATAAGCCTAAACATCACAGCTGACATGTAGGTGTTTAATCAGACATGTCTCTCTTTTATGCCAAAATCCAAGTTTTTGCAGGCCACTATTGTAAACGCTCTTTTGACTCAAGTCTAAACAGTCAATTTTTTAGTAATTAATTTGTAAAATATATTTGAACAATTAAAACTGAGTGTAGAGTTGAATGGTTTACCACAGTCCACACAAAGATGCATTCAATTAAATGTTTTCATATTTTAAGAGCTGAAAAATGCTGGAATTATTTTCTGATCAGAGAAGGGTTTCACTTTTATCCATAAGATGGTTTCAGTGGCCTTTCAAACGTAATGGAAACAAAAAGCTCTTGGTAAAAGCAGACGCTGTTTTCACTGTGGTTTTCTGAAGCAATTGCTTCCAGTTGGTGAATGTGTTTATTGAAAGGCTGAGAGAAATCCCTCATTATGTCTGCACAACTGTAACCTAAAGTCCAGCTCCTAAAGTCAAATGAAAGTTCCATAATCGCCTATATAAGTTTACAAAAATATTATTTCTTGGAAAACCAAGAAGACTCCTCAGCAAATCACATTTTCTTTGGCTGAAATTAATTGGCTGATTTTGCTGGGCTACTTAATAACAATACTTGCATTGCTCTGTTTTTACAGTAAGCAGAAAAACTTGGAGACCTCCCTCCATTTTGAAAATTGAATCATAGAAAATTCTTGACAATGTAATCTCATTTTGAGCCTTGCTGAAAATTCTCTACCATGTAGTAACAGCTGCCGAGAAAGGCAGAATTGCATGCAACAAATTATTTGGTTAAGAAGTGTATGAAGGGGAAAAAAAAAGGAAAAAATTCCCCCTATGATTCTCAAATATCCTCTTCTATTTGCTTACTTTACCTGCTGCCTCCCCTGTAGGTCCATAATAGCTCAGAGACAGCTGGATTCCATTTTCCAAGGTGGCTGAAAAAGATCCAAACTTGCTCACAGCTTTCTTTTTATTTTCCATTTCTCCTAAAAAAAAAAAAAAAAAAAAAAGCAAAAAAGAAAAAAAAAAGAATTAATTTTAAGGACAGCAACACATATCAGAACCACCTGACCTGTAAACCAATGGCTGGTGTGAGAAGTGGAACCTCAGTGAGGATAACTAACCTAAATAGACTAAATAGAGCAGGGAAAACTAACATTCCATTCTTAGAGTGCAATATAATAGTCAGTTTTGTGCAATACACCTGTGGTTTTTTATCCAGAAATAGCATTCTAATTAGTTAGGTGTGTAAAAACAGGTTTAATAGCAACAACTAGTGTAAAGTCTTATGGAATTTAAGCACCAAAAGAACCCAGTTCTGGAGTTATGGATCCTTGTTTCTTGGCTGACAAGAATGTTAAACTGCCCATTTTTATTGCATGTGGCCTATGCACTAATAAAAATGACTGTCCCTCCACATGTTGTCACAGGGACAGGAGCTGAACTTCAATTATGCCTGAGGGTCTCTTCCCTTCCCTCAGGATATTCTATGATTCTGTGTGTACTTGGAAGAGAAAGTAAAAGAAAGGACAAAAAAGTTGAGAGAAATTAGATCCAAAGACATGTCTGGGATTTGTAAAAGTGGATCAGGAGTCAAACTCACATAGCGGGGCAGATCAAGGTGTCATGTGATGAATATGTCATGGCGAAAACCACATGAACTAGGCAAGATACACCTCCCAGACACTGGGTCCTACCTTGCCTCTACTTCAGCTGCTGCCGCCTTAAAGAAATGTTCTACCGGTAAGAGAAAAACTTGGGATTTCCCATATGGGGAACATATGGGAAATATGTTAAAATGGTGAGGAGTAGCAGAGAAGACTACAAAGGCAGCTTAAGGCAGACCAAGCTATCTCCCAAACTCAACATGGGACACATCCTGAGACCTTGTCTGCTCCTATTTCTTGTCTGTCATTGCAATGCTTATTGCTGAATACAACCTGTAGGATGATGGTTTGGAATTTTGACTGTACACATTTACCATTGTACCATCCAGCCACTGTCAAGTATCAGAGTGCATTGATTCTTGTCTTCCCTACTGCCTTTCTGTAAGGTGCTCCTGTTTACATGGGAGGAAAGCCTTGCACTTGTGTCCAGCGAATACAGCTTGATACACACTGGTGATGCCAGTACTGTCTGGCAGACCCCAGAATGATACAGGTCAGCTGTCAGAAGTGCAGACACAAAAAATCTTGTCTGTGGAAGGGATGCAAATTTTGTATTAAGACAACCTACAATTATATTGCTTGCAAGCCAAGGGGAGAAGCAAGAGCAGTTGTTTTCTAACACTGATGAAGAGGAAAAGAGCTAATATGTGTAAGTTCTCCTTTTCCAATACCCTTCAGTTTGGTGACAGGAATTCCATAATGTTTTTGGCAAACATATACACAAATTGTTACAAACTGCCTTCCTTCTTGGAAACACTCTCACCTGGGTTCAGAAAGGATTTGGATTCAATGCTTTCTGAGTATGAACAATATGTCAACCAACAGCAGAAGTTGCTGGATTGCAGAAAGATCTGTTTTCAAAGCAAAGGTCTTGAGGAGGCAATAATGCTACGGCCACCTGATTCACAAAAGGAGGTCCACAACAAAAGGTGAAATCTTCCCTTTCATTGCGGCTTTGGTCACAATGTACAGGATTGAGTTTTCATCTTCTTGCACTTTCTCAGGCCTCTTTAGGATCCGAATGAGTCCTTCACTAAAGAAGAAAACTATTTTCTTAAGGAATGCTGATTTCCTTGCTTTGGAAAAGAGACTGGTTTGCACATGTTGACCTGCACTGTGCTTCTACATCTTGCTAAGACCTCTCTATACAGTGCTTAAGTCAGACAACTGGATTTTTACTTTATTTTTTGGAACACTGACTTTTCTTATTCTCTGCCATTGGTATCAATGTATTTTCTGTTAGTTGGTAAGTTTTGTATCCAACTATTAAATACATCAAACTACTAATTCTTTATATCAGTGACATCAATCCACTTACCTGATCTAATGTGCAGTCCTTCATTAATTTCTTGCTCTTTAGGTTCTTTGAAGTTTTCCATGGGGTCAGTGATATGAATGAAGAAATTGTGCTTGTCTTTCATTACTTTCACCTTTATCAAAGTTTCTGTAAAGCAATGGAATACCATTAGTGCTTCCACCAGGCTTCAGGACCTATTTGCACCCAAATAAATGCAGCACCTGCTACTTTGAAGCACTCAAAAAAAGAAAATTGCTCATAACTGGACTGAATCATGTAGTAGAAAAACAAGGCAACAAAATTAAGGTTATCTGAGTTTAGATTAAATATTTAAAAACTTCCTGATAATTAAATCTGAGAGTCTGCAGAAGACTCTGTGGCTTAGATATATTGCAATTGACTGGAAAATAATTCAAATATTCTGCAAATATCATGCATCAGTTGCCATTGAACAAATAAATACAAACTGATTTTTCTGCATTTCTAGTTTTCTGGTACTTCATTTATCTATCAACTGTTAACACATTGCAGGTAACTGTAAAGATTAGTAGTGATAGAGCCTAATATGGAATTTTTTTAACTGGATTTTTACTGCTGAGACATAAAAAAGCATTTATGGATTAAGAAATGATTCCATCAGTTAGCAATGAGTCAAAGGAAAGCATAAAGAAAGAAAGAATCACTTTTTACAAACTGTATAGTCTCTACTTGAATCTGTCCTCCATCGGACGGGAAAAGATATTGATTGGTTCCTGATACTTGAATGATATCCTCTCCTGTATTGTAGCCATGAAACTGGAAAAAACAAGTTTTAAATTATCTGTAAATGAGAAAGGCAGTACACACAAAAGAGGTAAATGAAGGACAGACCATCAGGATCACACTGTACTGCTCAACATCTTTTGCTTAGCTATTGAAATAATATAAAAAACCCTTGAGCACATATCTAGCATGCTACAGTCATATCCAAATAATTTCCCAGTTACTAACTGATGTAACTTGCTACATGTGAAAACCATCATGGAAACGGAAGAGTAGCAAGTAGACCGCTGGGTTAACATACGGTGTGAGAGAAAGAGAAGTTCTGATCAAGTCCAAAGAGACAAAGTACAATGCCATGGGATTACATAAAGGCAAATAAAGATTCAGTTTTCTACCCTCTAGGTTTTGGAATTCAGATACTGTAAATCTAATTAGATTGCTATGCCTTCCAGAATGCCACAAGATGGCAAAAAATTATGTGACTGTATAAAGAAGTTCAGACTGAAATGCCATCTATTTCTGAGTCTGAAGTCTGTACTTAAGCAAATTTAGACCGAATTATATTGATGTGTGTTGCAGCGCGTTTTTATACTTTGTAATACTTTGTAATAGTTGGATTTTGTACCCCCTTATTCTCCCCAGATGATGTACCCCTTTTTGTACCCCCTTCCTCTACCTGTGTAACCATTCTCCTGTGTTGAGATCATCCCCCAAATCCCCGCCCTGGCTCTCTGTCAGTCACTCAGCATCCCATCCCCTCTATCTAGATCTTTCGGTCAAAGCTGTCGAGTGATTAGCCCGAAGCCAGGGGTCAGCCCTCCAAGGATGATGTTATACGCTATCCCAAATGTCCATCCCCTAAGGCTGTATCCCTGGAGGGTCTTTATTGGTCAGCAAATGTATCTCCCCTCGGTTTCCTCCCCCCCTTTAAATGTAACCTCGAGACTCCTTTGTCTTGCTCTGAGCACGGCGCCCCCTGAGGAGAGGGGCTCCCTGGGGAGCTCCGAATAAACCTTGGATTAGCCCCCTGTTCAGAGTCAGCCTTTTACCCTCCACTGATGTCTCTAGCGTCTCTTCTGCTGCAAAGGCGACTAGCCCAGCTGCCCTCAGTGCCCTCGGGGCACCAGAGAGTGTCCCCCCATTGTCGGTCACTTCGGGGCTGCCCCTCCCGCTGTTTGCCGACCCGGGGCTGGCCGGGGGTCACTGGGAGGCACCCAGAGAGACGGAGACAGATGTGTGCAAGTTTTAGATGCCAGACAGACTCTACAAATATAAGGTGGTGCAAACTGCTGAAAAACTGTTTGGACAAAACTAGGGAAGAGCTCCCTCTGTTAGTGTAACAGGCAGAAAAAGGAGAGCTGCTGTGTCCATTGAACTGTCTAGACATGAGTTCCCAGGGTTGCTAGGGACATGAAGCACAATCACAGTTTAGATTTCATGTGCCTTAATCTCCAAGAGTGAGCTGAGCTCTACATTTCCTGTTGCACACATGCCAATGGTGTTACTTTCTGAAATATGGGAAAAATACGTATTTTAGATTAGGGCACTTCAAGAACATGAATTTTGAAAGAGAAAATATAAGAAATGCTGATTTCCAGTGTGGGCAGTCAAAATTTCAACTAGGTCTAGTAGTTCCTTACTATGGAATATGGGACAACTTCTTATGTTTCCCTTTTCTATCCTCTCCCACAAAAATCATGATCAATTTACGTTTGTGTTCATGCCATATTACACTAAAAAAAAAAATTGGTGTAAAATAATCTTGAACATCAAGAACTGCTTTTAAAACTTTTAGAAAAGGATCTGCTGCTGAAACAACAGAGGTAACAAGAACCAGTTGGGCTTAATTTGCCCTGAACTCAAATTTCACAATAGATAATAGCTCTGCTGTAATCTTGACTCTGTATATAGTTAGCACTTCTCTAATGTGGTATAATAATACAACTCCTTACCTTATAAACTTTCTCAGGACATGATTCTGGAATGCTATGATCCTCCTCAAGTTCAGCGGCTTCTGCCGATTCATTTTGATGCTTCTCTTCAGAAGGTCTTCTGTTTGATTGTTTACTTCCTTTACGTTTCATATCCTGGCTTTTCCTTCCACTTTGCAAATTTTCTTCGTGTTCTTGTTCTTCCTTTTCTTTTTTTTCTTCCTCTCGTAATCGGTCCTGCTCAATCTTCCAAGCCTACATTCAACATTAGGAATTAAACAGACTGTGTTTATCTTTGTACTACAAGATATTTCATATGTGCAGGTTGAAAAGAGTAGAAGCAAACAAAACCAAAGGAATCAAAGTTCTAAGCTACGACACTTTTCCAAATGTGTCAAAAGTCTCACAATATTACGCACCAAATTTTGGATAAAATTAGTGATTCATTCAATCTACAACAGCAGCCATTGTTGACCACAGGAGATGAATTGGGTGATTATTCATATCTTACACAATCGGTCACAGGAGAATGATTTTGTTGAATACTTTTCCATAATGTTTACCACCAAACCACAATGCATCATTGGTATTGGTTTATTCCACAAATGCAACTGTGAGATTAAATGATTTTATTTTTTTTTTTTTACAGAAAGAGAAATGACATGTCCATGCCAAAATTATCAGCTTGCATCAGGAAGACATTTGAGATTTTCTGGAGTATTTAGGGTTTTGTAGCACTTCACAGTCTAAACATAAGAAAAGAGAAGCAAGAGAATACAATACCAATAAAACTAGATTTGTGCAGGTTAATGAATAATACCAATGCTAAGACCAAAACAATGGAGTGCTTAATCCCTACTTCAGCCAGAAATTTACTGTGTAAAGCTGGGCAAGTCAATTAATCTGTAGTGAATGGTCATGGATCCACCTATAAAATGGGATTCTCTGCCATAAGGGAACTCTGAGGTACCATATTGACATTCCCTAATTTCAAAGAGCTGTAGACAGTGAAAGTACAGTTGGGTACACAAGTATTTCCATGAATCTGGATCTTATCTTTTCATACCTTTAAAATCAGAAAACTTCAGTTAAGAGTAGGATATTATTCATTTCACTTCCTAGTATTGCAACTACAAATTACTTTGGAATGCCTAGTCTAACTCCAAATAGTCTTCTCTTAAGAATACAACATAACATGACTCACAATCATTAAGGAATAAATGAAAGACAATAGCATATACAAAAAATAACAAATAGAAAAACTAAGAGGACTCAGTCAAGCCTCAAGCCTACATAAAGAACAAAGGCTTACCTGTCTAACAAAGCAGTGCTATCTAGTCCATTTCAGAAACATAAATATTTTTGCCTCACCTTTAGAGAATCTTCTCTGATAATGAGACTTTCTTCATTCTTGGATTGAGACTCTGTTACATTCTCAGGTTTGGTTGTGCTTCCTTTTAAAAGTGAAAGGGAGAATAAGCAAGGTTATAAATACAGGAA
Source organism: Onychostruthus taczanowskii (assembly GCF_017590055.1). Taxonomy (NCBI): domain Eukaryota; kingdom Metazoa; phylum Chordata; class Aves; order Passeriformes; family Passeridae; genus Onychostruthus; species Onychostruthus taczanowskii. The sequence continues at coordinate 1,481,611 of NW_024500794.1, read as the reverse complement.
AATAGAATAGTTTTTTTAAATGGGGAAAAAAAAAAAGATGTGCAAGTAAATAAAAATGTATATTTAAAAATAGGGAAAGTACAATAAAGCAAACCTTAAATATATTTAGAAATAAAACAGAAAGTCTGTTTAGGTTAGAAGAATCTAGATTCTCATAACTGGGGACCAAATTCACTAAATAATATATCAAGAGCGTGTGTAAAGACTGGCTCTCTGCTTCTTGTTATTGAAGGCTTTGTTCTGGCAGTGTTTGTTTTTAACTGAGCCAGAATAAGCTCAATACCAGAGTCATAGACATTGCAACCTTTCAGGACAAAATATCCTAAATGCTATCTGAATCTTCAAACCTTCACTAAAGAAACACCATATCCCTCAGTTACTATTACGGCTTGATAGCATCTATGACTTATGAAAAGAGTATCTTCTATAAGTGTAGTTTTATACTATGCTTAGATACTCCATATTTACCTTCTAGAAAAGGTAATTTAAACTCAATTAAATGAACACTGTCAGAAAGTTCTAGTTAAATTACTTTGTATGAGAAAGTAGAAATTGCAGTGTCAGTGAAATTGAAAACACCCAAGGACATCTGTGTGTTCCAGCTAGAGGTGATTATATCCTTTCAGCAAGTACACTATGAATCATAATTGTCATGAAGCACCACATGGGCAAGATTCATTCTAGCTCCTGTGACAGCTAGATATGTACAAATTATGATTTAGTAGTCATAACTGTACTTTTAGTTTCCAAACTATAATCAGAGGTGTTAACTGAGTTGACGAGTAATGTTTCTATTTTTGTAAATGCTAACTGCTAGTCCTGGGAGGCTTCAAAGTGCATTCTCAAGAAAGGTAAGAAAGCAAAGGATAAGCATAAACAAATAATTGTTAATACCATTTAAATATACAAGTAGACAATTCTGACAGAAGTTCTTTTTTGTCAATAGGGGTTTTCAGATTCTGCTGCCTGCTGAACAGTTATTGTGTGAACTCCTTATAATTTTCACTACCCAAAATGTTGCTTGTAATTCAAGTTTGCTCTGCACTCTTGTCAATTCAAGTTTCCCATTTTAGCTTCTAGCCTATAGCTTCTGACTTCCAGCTTTTATCCTGCCCTTTAAAAAGGAATTTTCCTGAACTGTGTTGCCAGCTTTAACTACTGCTCACCTCTTCATATGTTCAGTGATCTGAACAGATACATATTTGTATGTAATCCTTAATCTCATTAGCTAAGCACAGCTATTGAAAATGTAAATTGATACTAAAGCTGCCAGTTTTCAGAACAGAGAAAGATGCAGAATATAAAAATATATATATACATATATTTAATTAATTCCAAAACATATTTGTGCTTACATAGATGTCAAAACAGTGTCATCCTATGAAAAAACATAGGCAATTCTGCTCTGAAAAAATTGTGTCTTAGCACTTAGAGTGAAAAATTAATTTCCTAGAATACAGTAAAAAGATACCCACTTTTGGCTTTTTTAGTAAAGCCAGGTTTTTTTTACAGCATTGGCAGCGTCTTAGAGGGCCTTCTGCTGTGGCTTTTTCTAGTTTAAAAGACTATTTCCTTACCCATCTTCTCTTTTTGGTATTTAGCTTCTTCCTCTTTCACCCAGTCTTCAATTAAGTTGGCCACCAGCTCAAGATAGCTCCTGAAAAGCAGAATATCCCTCTATATAACATAATATAGTATTCATTAATATTATTTCAAGTCAAACAAGATCACTTGGCTTCTCAGTTTCTTATACAAGTATTATTCTATAATCTTTGAGACAAGACTTGTATTTGAAAGGATTTCTCTCAGTTTTTACAGAAACTAGTACTTTTGCTTGTTTGGTATTTGCTTAGTACATGTTACACTTGGGATTCTGGTTATCCTTTCTGCAAAGAAATGTAAGGAACTTGTCTGCCAAAGAACCCCTGCTAAAGAAAAATCCAGGAAATCAGAAAACTTCAAGACATTCAGTTCCAAAAGGTTCAGACTCATTGTCATCCTCACTGTTTTACCACTGAATAACTTATTTTCTTAGTTGTTTTTGATTGATGTTGATTTTTAAAATATGCTTTACTTGTTTATTCAGAAACTGAAGTACTGTTGCATATAGTGCAAGCTCTTCTTTATTGGTGTGACAAGAAAGGTGTTTGGAAATTGTCATCCAAATCAAGACGAGAGAATAGGTGTACCATAACCTGCCATGAATTAAAAATATTCACAAGTCACAATTAAGTTGAAGTGAGAACTGAAAGACAAACTGATCCAGAGTTTGCTGCTGGCATCTGCAGTTGCATTGTCTCATCTTCCAAAGGTGTCTGAAATGACTGCTAAAGTAGCTCACTGTAAACAACTGCTTTCAAGAAAGGAGGAAGCCTAGGAATCTTAAATGCAGCTGCCACCCAACCCCTCATTCAGAGTTTTATCAAAATTCTTGAAAGTAAAATTCTTCATGTGTGCAAAACTGAAAGGAGCTTTTGAAGAATGCACCAGATTCAGTTGCTGAGTATATTATAACTTCATGATATTTTGTATTTACAGCTCAAGATGATTCAATTGTATTCAAAAACTCTGTGTGAAGTAGAGGCTTTTGGTTATGAACATGCAGACAATACAATAAATTCTTGACCTCATATAAGTTTTAAAGTTCTTATTGCAGCAGTCTGTCCAAGAGAATTAATCTGTAGGTCATGTACACAGGCTGGAATACACAGTTCAGGTACACCTTCAAGATATACAAGACTCTCCCAGCTACTGCAATGGAGGTGGAGTCTGCTTTGGGAAACTTGCATGGAGAAACTGTTGATAATGTATGTACTCAGCAGGGAGAAGGTTATTCTGTTTGTACCTGAAGAAAAGTGCACAAGCTATAAAAACCTATGGTGTTGAAAACAAAAGGCAGAACTAGTCTGGAACATAAGAGTTGCCAGTACTGGCATAACTTGAAGATGAATATATGTTATAAATAAAAAAGAGACTATTCGTGTGGAAAATATTTTAGGCCAATGAAACAGTCATTCAAATTCTAAAATACACATTCTATTAATATGTATTCTGATGTCACTACTGCCAGTGTCTGACTCAGAAGCTCTTCTCAGAAAGGATTATTCTTTTCCAGTAACTTGTGTAATGTGTTTACTATGAAACTATAAACAAATGTCATTAAGATTAACTTTGAGAAAAATAATCGTTTTGATAATGCCTGAATTAATTTGGCTTCCTGATAGAGTGGCCACTTATTCTAACCAGAATTAAAATGTTTTATATACACACTTATCATTGGAGGTACACGTGTCCATGCCTTTGGATTCCCTTATTCAGTGACATCCATTAGATTTCACATGCAGACTCCTGCTGCCTACCCTTTAAACAGTATAATTTCTGCATTTTTGGATGTTCTACGTGAACTACAGGACCTGATATCCATAAAAAAGAAGGAAGCTAACTGGGTTTTCCAGGATGCAACATCAGAAATTTAATTTCCTCTTTGCATGAGAATTTGCTGTAACAGGACTCGCTGTAATCAAAATGAAATTATTCTGTGATTCTGTAACCAACTGATTAGCAGATAACAGATTTATATTCCAGACAGCAACTATGAGCTGTCACTCTACAAAGATGGTCTGCAGTCTGTAAGCTGTCACAATAAAGAAGTAACAAATGAACACACATAGAGAACTCTTATCAAAGAAGTTGTCAAGCGCTGCATCTATTGTGCATTTGTAACTCTTCTGTGATGAAAGTGTGATTCTTCAAGCTATACTGAAAATTAGAATGATAGCAATTTTAATAAAATCAAAATCAATAAATTGTTACTAAACTCATCAGGAGTCACTTATTTCATACAAAGATAAAAATAAGCAATACTACTCTTAATTAATAAGAAGAGTTTGTGCCTATTTCTGGCAACTCAGCAGGATCTGGAAGCTAACTGCAGGCAATAGCTTGAAGCACTCCAGGTATTTAATGAGTGTCTTCCACAGAAGTGTTATGTTGCTTGGAAACATACACTAGCAAATATTTATGATACTTTGTCTGGAAATCTGAAATGATCTTTAGAAGTAAGGCTGAATAAAGTCTGAAAATGTGCTGATTATTTTGCATAGTATAGGCAGGTATCAATGACACAGAACCAAAAGAGGAGTTACAGCTCTTCAAAAAATTCTAAGTAGCATCTATAGCAGTGATGTTGAATATGTCTAGGAAACAAGAGCAAAGCCAAACCATCTTGTCAGCGTTCATGCCATTTTCTTTAGGAACTCCTTGCTGCTTTGAAACAGAACCTGGTGAAATGTCATTGAACAAAGCAGGCATGCCCTAAGCAGAAGTTGTCTTTAATGTCCAAGCCTTGTTTCCAGGGGATGTGAAAGAGTAAGAGATAGAAAGCACACCGTTATTTCATCCTCAACAAATTACAGTACAGATAAAATATATAATTTCTCCTTTTGATGCAAAATTAGCAGCTTTTCTTTCGCAGGTATTTAGAGCCTTTCCTGTCTCCCATTTGGTTTTGATCTATTTAAATGAATGTCCTTTCAAGGTGACCAGCCAATCTGAGGTATTACAATCCCAGAGATGAACAGTGGCTGTTTCAGGGACAAATGCTTCCTGAGGAAGTCTGGTACCTCCCCCTTGCTTCTACAGCACCCATATACTGTTGGGATGAGGCGTTACTCAGTGTATGCAAACACCTGGTGACACATTAGATGTTCTGGGGTGTGTGACCTGCTCTCTGGAGTTTGTCCCAAAAGTGTACGGGTCTCCAATGGGTCTCATGTCATATGTGTCAACTCTGCCCAGAAAACCCAAATACACTAGGCAGCTGAAGTGGCACCAACTGTTTACGTTTAGGAAACTTGAATTAGGCAGCTAAAGCCCAGTGTCACAAAGAAGTGTAAGAACTGCTGGCAGAGTAAAGAGCTCTGGGTGCCAACAGACTGCTGTGTAACAGCCCTTGAGACCACTGACCCTATGCTTGGGTCTGTCTGAATGCAAGACCCAGCTTTACTTGAACATACCCTCTTTCATTTTCTTTTGGGTAAGATTTTAGCTGACCAGACATTTAGTGGATCTGCCCAAAAAAACAGCCATAATTTTCTCCAAGAAACTTTGAATTTCTGCTGGTAAATATCTTCTGGCTCTGGTCCTATTCACTGCTAATCACAATAGCCTGTTTTCATGGCAAATAATTTTAAGTCCAAATGCCAGAAAAGCTGAGATGGACCTACACAGGTCCTTGATTGAGAGCAAAGATACAAAATACAATACAAAACACAGCTTCAGGAAGGCACATTTTCCCTATTTAGTATTTAAATCTGTTCAAATATATACAGGTGTCAACAAAAGTTTATTATAAAAATTTCCATAATATGATAAATGAGGCACTACACTCAGAAAAGGATACCCACAGACAAAGGGGGAGGAGGTATTTTTATACTGGATAATTTGTTTGAAATTTTATTTGATAAATCTAATTAATCTATAGAGCACCAGAATGACATTGTTAAAGATACCTCAGCTGTCTCTTCATGGCATTTTAACATTTTTACATATCAGTACATGGACAGTTATTCTATTTTCAGTCAATTATTTGGAATAGTAGTTGCATCTACATCATCATTTATATCACTGCTTCAGTGCAAAAATGTGTTCCAAAATAAATAGGTCCACTAACAAAAGAGCTAATAGTGGACATACCAAGCACTTGCATACCTCCAACAGGTGAGCAGGTATTGATAAGGAATTAAGAAGAATGTGTTACTCTATGGAAAAAAAAATCTAATCTTAACAAAGGGATCTGAACTTTTCTCAAAAAACCATTCCCACTAAATCACTCAATTTATGTATATACAGTAGAAAAACCTGGTAAGTATCTAAGAATTTTTTTAAAAAAATTCTTCACCTGAAATGTCCCACAAGTTTCTTGATGTGGCATTTCTAATATGATTTTGTATGTATGTGTACATTATTTACATTTTTATACTTGATGATAAGGAGCTACACTCTGTATTGTTCTCACTCAGAAGAGTTCAACAGAATTCTTTTGATACAGCACTGTTTTTGACCTGCATGACTTTCTTCATCATAAATGTGTCACATAGCCATATCTTAATTTCAAAGCTTTGCTCTAAGCACACCCATGGAGGCTTTAATTAAAAATGACTGTGAATGGAACAGGGAAGACAAAATCCATTACCTGAATCGCACATTAGAGTGCAGAGCAATATCCCAAGTCTCTTGGCTCTGACGCTGTTGATTCATGGGATTGTGAAAAACCATTAGTAAAGTGTTATCTTGGGTATGATAAAAGGAATCAATACATCTATATTCTTGGGATGCTGAGTGAAGAACCTGAAAAGGAAAGAAATAAAGGTACATCCTTCCTGCAGATGGTAGCATATGTGCAGAGGCTACATAGCACAGCTTTGAGCAACAGGTGCTCCAGAACACTCTCCTACAAGATGCACCCAAAGCATTTGGATTCCAGCAACCTGAATTGCTCAGGTAGGTGGAAACTGAAACTGCATTGCTATTCATGTTGAGAAGAGACACCAACTATGCTCCACCTTCTGACTGACCGTGAATGAAAAAGTTCAAATAAATTAAAATATTAAACAAATACTTAAGTTCAAATAATAAAATAAATAAATAGTAAATAAAACCAGAATTATCATATACCAGATTAAAAAAAACCACCCTAATTTACTTTTTTTAATCTCAGTTGAGTTTCCTTGGTATTCAATTTGCTTTACCATGACTTGCACATCTCTGAGATTTGCTGTGATCTACATTATTCCACCCTGCCCTGTACTTCTCCATAATTTTCAATATTTATATTGCCTGCAGGTTGAAACTTATTTTGTAGTCAAAGGTAGAATAAAGCCTTCTTTTAAATTATTATTTTTCAGAACTATTCTTCTGGAGGTTCTAGAAGGATCTGTTCTATGATCTTCCCTGGAACAGAGGTGAGGCTGGTTAAGTTGGTAGATCCCAGGGTCCTCCTTCCTACCCTTTTTAAAGATGTGCAAGATGTTTCTCTTTATCCAGTCATCTGGGACTTCACCTGACTGCCATGACTTTTCTTGCAGCTGCAATAAAATGCTATCTTTAATTTTCCATCAGTATCTTTTTAGTAGACTCACTAATTATTGGTAGTTGAAGTAGTATTAACTATTTATGTTGCACATTAAGGGATTCCCCATGCATTGAAATACATGACCAGATTTTAAAATCCACCACTCACACCAGAGTGGTGCTGCAAAAGTCCAGGCAGCACTTCTTTCACCCATGTATAGCATGTATCAGGATCAAATAAGAATTACAACCTCTCAAGCTCAAGGCAGCATAGGAACTAAAAATCCACTCCTCCCAAGAGGATGCCTCCCAATTCAAGCCAACTACCCTTAAACATATCTTTCAGATTTGTCATTTTGTCTTTCTGCAAGAAAAGTTTTTAGTGTTTAGCTTGCAAGATTTCTATAAATGATGTTTTTAGCTCTTAAAGGGTGAAGTACTGTAACACCCAAATTTTCTATTTGCCCATAAAACATACACTGCATAGGCATTTGCAAAGTATGTTTTCACATCCACTGCACTGAGTCCCAAAACTGCTACAGAGGATCACCCTTAAGGGCAAGGTGGCTTCTCTCCACCACACTTTCAGCTAAGAGACTTGCTGCCAAATAGGACAGCTCCAGTTTGGCCAAACCAGGAAATAAAAACCTGTTACAAACTAAATTTGTAACATGAAGAACTGAAAAGTAGCTAAAGCACAATGATTTTTAGTAAAAATGAAAGATAAAACTGAATCAATTATTGAGCAGAAAAATGCCCTGAACTCCACTACTACTACTTTATACAGTGTCCTGAGGGAGAACTGTATAGATGAAATTGTCAGTTCAAAGATACCTGACAAAGAACATGCGGTTCAAAATGCTCTTCCAAACTCCAGTCTGTCAAGCAACGCCTCTGTGTCTTTTTTATTTCTTCTAAACTTGGTCCTAGGCCATAATTTTCCAGACTCACCTTAAAATACAACAAACCAAAATAATGAATATCAACATTTCAGTGTCAGTATTAAATTGACTGTAATCTGGTTGGATTAATACACAGCACCCCCTGTTGCATCACAGTTAACTGCATAATGATGCATATGTGCAGACCCATATGGCACTGTTTAATAAAAAATACAATTACTCCCAAGCAGGTCTGGTTTTGGACTTTTTATGACAAAATAATCTAAATACTTTTATTATTAGCTTATATGTTTTTGAGTTCTGTAAGCAATCATGAGTATTCAAACATGTCCTATGATGTAATTTTAAAATTGCTATGTTTATTATGGGATGTATGGCAGACAGGTGATTCTGAAGATACCAAACTACACAGTCTTCTAGTGTGACAGTTTGACAATTTCTTTTAAACTTTCACGTTTGTATTTGACCCCTGGTATTTAGCAAAACCAGCACAAAATTATCATGAACAGCTTCACCAAAACCTGTCACCTTGGAATGCAAAGAAAGTGATTTCACAGTTCCTAAAAGTTATGTCAGCATTTTCCAAACTACAGAATTAACATTTGCATGCAGCATTGCAAAGGAATCCCCAGTAACATGGCTGGCATTGGGCAGTATCCTCTGTTGCCTCACTCCATTTCTCACACTTGCCATATCAGAATAAAGATGATCCAAGTCTACGTTTAAAAGTGGATAAACCAGATTGTCTTCTTCATCTTCGTCACTTGTTTCTGTCCCTGCAAATTGAAAGCAGAACTTAAAGAATTGTTCCAGAAATTTCAGCCCTACTACGGTTGGAACTGTGCAATTTCCTTAGTCTCCCCGATGAGACTGACATCAAGTTGAAGGTTGTCCTATAATTACATGAACATCTCTGCTGTGCTTCTTTATGAAGAGAGCATTTTAAAATCCTCTGACAATAGGTGCCAGATGATTAAATAAAATTTTAAAAAAAAAGACTTCATAAAACCCACTCAAATCATCCTTTCCATCTGACCCATGCTGGCCCACTAAAAATACTCTCAGAAGTAGCCTCCAGATTCATAAACAAAGAACCATTTTTCTTCATACTTTAAAAAGCATTCCTTTGCACAGACAGCATTAAAATAAAAGGCAAGACCAATTGTTCTGGTATTTTCACACATTTATGCCAAATGCAAATGTTAAAGTTTAAATTAATGTAGTTTACAGATCCATAAGCTACTGACAGAATATTAGCTCTTCTGAGGATCTGACTGGTCATTCCATTGTTGCAATGAGCATCTGATATGAACAGCATCAAATGAGGACTTTAACTTCTATATTCTCTTAATTAAAAAAAAAAAATTCCTTTCAATAGAATTCTTTATTCCCGAAGTTAGGGCAGAGGTTACTAATACTTGATCAAAATTCACATGTAAAGGAAAATCACTATTTCTGGTGGAAAACACGCCACAAAGTATTTGTTTGTAAGTGTCTTATAACCAGCTCAGCTTCCAGACATACAAGTTTAGGCTCTGCTTCTCTTGGATATTACGCCTGTTTACTGACTGCCTTTAGAAGATTGAAGAAAGCTGAAAGCAAATGTTTTATTCCTGGTATTTGCTTTTGAGCTGCAGAAGTGCTGAAATGTTGTTATGCTTGTAACTGCAAAATTTAATATCATGACCAGTACAAAAGCAAAATAAAGCAACACCCAAAAATGTTCCCTAGATGCAGAAGACAAGCAGATAAGCTGGAGTCATTTTTGTTTGCTTCAGCCTTCTAAGGAAAGGATCCCATCTAAACTGCTTGCTTAGACATTTCTATTAGGAAAGTATGGACAAGATCACAAAGTACTGCATCCAGTTCTGGGATCCTCAGTACAGGGAACACATGGACCTGTTGAAGTTGGTCCAGAGTAGACCCAAAAAAGGTGACTGCAAAGATGGAGAACCTTTCCTGTGAAGATAGGCTCAGAGAGTTCAGCCTGGAGAAGAGAAGGCTCTGGGGAGCTCTTAGTATTGTGGCCTTCGAAGAGACTTTCTAGTAGGACCTGTAGTCATAGAATAAGGAGTAAATGTTTTAAAGGAAAGGAAGACAGACTCAGACTAGGTATAAGGAAGAAGTTTTCATCATAAGGGTGGTGAAACACTGGAACAGGTATCCCAGAAAGGTGGTGGATGCTCCATCCCTGGAAGCACTGGAGGTCAGATCAGAGAAACCTGATCTAGTTGAAAATGTCTCTGCTTATTGCAGGGATGTCAGAACAGACGACCTTAAGAGGTCCCTCCCAACCTAAACAATGATTCTATGATTCTGTGATTCTGTGATCATAAAGGTGAACCTAAAGGTATAATTGCTTAAAATGACCTAAATTCTACTTTTCTTGTGTCCTGAAAAAATAATCACTTGATTTTAATGCTGCTTTTTGGCCAACACATCTCCTTTAACCAGGCCAACCACTTTTCATTATGCTAGAATCTGCAGGAGAAAATGCAGAACTGGAGAAAATTCATTCTGCATCATCTACAATTGTTAATGCTGTAGTACAAAATAACTCTTGTCTTTATCCTAGTATTCCCACAGAGTTACTCAATGTGCAGGATACACAATATTTGAAAATTTGGTGACTGGTGCAAGGAAGAAAAATCACATCCCTGCAATAGAAAATTATATGGTAAGACAAATAGTGGATTCAAATTCTTCAGGAGTAACATAAACAGAAAGCTTTTTACCAGAGCTTCTTGGAGATTTCTCATTAAATTTCTTTTCCATAAGGAAGAGTTGTCTCAGCTGTCTTGCAAACATGGCTGGATTATCCCAAGGGATATAAGACTCTTCAGAATCACCTTCAACCCTAGATCCAGAGCTCTCCAGGAAACCAGAGTCACTTAGCCCAGTCAGCTTCAGGCTTTCAAAAGTAAACACTCTGAAGGCTCTTTCTACTTCAGCCCAAGTCAGAAGTTCTAAAAAAGAATTACAATCATTAACTGAAAACGTCCTTACAGCTCAGCAGAAAATAAATACAAGACTATTTAAGTGTATTGTTCTTGGCAACTCCGCAAAAGCCAACAGCAATTTCCTTAATGGTATTGGATCAACTTATGTGGGCTACATTTTACACTGCATTCAAAGTTGAATGCTTCCAAATTGCAAAATGATACGCCTACCTATTAATCCATCTTAAATGAAGTGGTTCCTACATCTGAATACCTTCTGGCTCATTAACTTTATATAAATGATGTTGATTTTAAAATATGAAGTAGACTTTATCAGGCCAGTTAGCAACTAGTTATTTTCAGTTCATGAAATGTTTCCATTATCTGTAACTTCTCAAAAAAGTATCAATTTTTTTTCCTCTTCAGAAAGAATTTTACACATAATTTAAACAGAAGTATGCAAGGTGCAAAGGCAATAATAAATCCTGTTTATGCTTGTATGCATCTGTGTCCATATAACAATGATAACCATGCAAAGGACTGAAGTTTAAGACAGGTAGTACAATGCCCAAATCACACAAAGAATATCTCCAGTTTGAAATGTTTTCTCTTTAGGGTGGTTAAGCACCTAAGCACATCATGTATCTTGAGAATGTTGGATCTCTCATCTTCTACTCCAATTAATCATCTCCTTTGATAAAAGCAAAGGCTTTGCTAGCTAGGTTACCAGTTAGGAGAGTCTGGCAGTATCGTATGGCCCAGTGAGGATCATCAAATTCAATACCCATCAGCTGGAAGACTGTAGCAATAGGGAATACTTTAATACCTTGCTGTCCAAAATGTACATACCAACAACTAGAAACAACACAGCGAAGTGTAAATTAATCCAACACAGGGAATTCAGGATGAAAGAGCTGCAGAAAGTACCCTTAAATCCTGTGCCTTATATGATGACATGAATGCAACCAAAGGGATTTGGATGTTTATATTTCTTAATAACCAAGAGCAGATTTTTGATACTACCTAAGGGTATTTATGTAGTCTTTGGGATTGTTTCCCAGCGTATGTCATGGCAGCAAGCACACTCCAAGAAAAGGTAACTGCAGAAGTGATTATGGTTGGAGAAGCGAATGTGTTTTTGGTTTGATAAAGGGACTGTTATAAAGTAGCTTCATTACTAACACCAACAGCTTAGACATGAATAACACAATACACAATGTATTCCAGAATACATTCTGAAAGCAGTGTATTGTTCCATAAAAATTGTCTACCTAAGATACATTGCTTTACCTCCAAAAGTGAGTTGATAAATCAACACAGTTTACATCAGTCCCTCTCAAAATGTATTCTACATTCTAGGACCAAAATTGCAATTTTTACCACTGTGTTTTTTCCACTCAGAATTAGTAAGTGTTTGTATGTTTGCAAATATAAATAAAAAAAGTAGTTCCAAGGTAAGTTCCAGCTCTTAGTTATGCAATACTTGACACTCATACAGTCGTTCCCATTAACCATGAAACTGAGGTCTGAAGTTAGGGTTAACTTGTATAGTAGGCTATAATTATATATAAGCAAGAATGTGAAAATGGGAAATTCAGCAAAGGTTTATTTGGCAGCTTAAAAATCTTGCCCCAAAATTTCTGCTATTTGAGAGGATCATCAACCAGAAATAAAAAGAATGCAAATTATATCAATGAAAATAATTTTACCAGTAGTAAAATAATGCATGAGCTCATGAACTCTGGCCAAGCGTTTAGTGTTGTCTTCAGCTGAAGGAGGGGTGAAATGGATAAGTTCTGTAAGAGGCAGTTTATCCATCATTTCATGCTCAATCTTTTCTGGATTGAAGTTCTCCTGGACCTGGAACAAAAATCAAAGTACCAGAGTTAAAGTAAACTTTCACACTATTGACTTTCCAAAAATTATGTTTGAATAAAGAAGTCTTTCTACAGCAGAAGACATTAGCATGTGCTTAAGCCAGTTGGACATAAACTTATATCTGAACATGTGCCCACAGTGTGGTTTTGAATCATGGTGTCAGATACTGTAGGCAGGAAAATATTAGACACATAAGAGAATGACTGACAGCATAATAACAGACATTTGTTAGAAGTCATTTGCCTGTGCTAGCTAGACTTAAAAATACAGAAATATGTACTGATCTGTTCAGACTGACAGCAGGCACCTTTCATGTATCTTTCAGCTGTCTGTGCTACTTTTTATAGTAGTGAAATCAACTTATTGATCAGTCTGTGAAGAAAGGCACCCCTCTATATCCAAGGATTTATTTTTTCAGATGTAGTGGTATCTTTCAATTTCACTCTTTTTAGCATTACACACTTACAGTACCTTTTTCTTCAACTGCATATTCCAAATGTTCGTCCTCTACTCTTTCCTCAAACATTGTGCTACATCCTGAATTTCCTCTTCAGCAAATATATAAAATACATCAAGAATATGTCTGCTAAGAGCATCTCTTACATTGATTACTCAGTCCTTCCTTCTGCTTGAATATATCCAATGCATCAAACTTGAATTGTTTCTGAATAGTTTTAATCAATGGTTGTCAAAGTACTCCCCAGATAATTTGTAATCCATGAAGCCAGGCAAACACACCTTAGCTGTGAAATCTAGAACTATATTATCACTTTTATAATCCTCAGTGAATTTTTGAAATTTAATGGTAAAACTACACCTTGCCTTTGGAAAAATTCAAGACATTCACAGTGGTTTTTTGATTCAGAAAGTCTGGGAATTGTTACTTTGCAATAATCCCAAACTATGCAGTCTCTGAACCTTTCTGCCTTTGTTAGAATTTGGCAGTATCTTGGTTACATACTATTCTGCAACTACGTAGCCAATCTGAATACATTCATTGTGTTCATTAATAACTGCTATGTATTTTCTTCTACTTCTCAACATTTTAGTATTCAGCCTAAACTCCATGCTAAATCACCATTAACAAGTTAGCAACTCATTTTTCATTGTATCATCAGTGTTTAACAGCAAATCAACAGTTCTGTAATATCTCTCATCTATGCCAAAGGCTAAACATTCTCATTAATAATGCAAATAGATCACTGAAATCAGTACGCTTGTGCTCCATATTTGTGAGGTGCCCTCCATCACTAACTCATTGCTTCTTAAGTAAACTAAACGTGTGTTGGTGTGTCTACCTCAGTTGAAAAAAGATCCAGGATATGTTGTCCTGTTGTGTAAAAACACCACTTCTTCCCTTCTAGTGCATGAAGCATTCATTGCCTGTGAACATTGGAAATATTTATATATAAATAAGTTGCATTATACCTTCAACAGGTGCAACCGGTGAGCCAGGGCATCGTGGTAATTAAATAGGAGAGGGTACTGGGGGGTGACAGTCTCTGTCTGTGGTTCACCATATTTAGAAGAAAAGTAGTCATACAGATTCTGTTTAAAAAGAAAAGGAAGAGCTATTAAACCCCAATAATGAGATTTGTCATTTTAGGAAATGAACAAAAGACAACACAAACCTTTTTTTCACTTATAGGAAGTGAAAGAGAAGGAAGGACAGAGATTATATGATCTGCAATGGCACGATGCAGCTCATCTGCCTGAGGCTGTGGTGACACCAGACTCGGTGGTGGAAGATCTTCTTCACTTGCAATTACCTGGCAAATACAATATATGTTAGCTTCCCTCACATTATGACTGCTGCTTAACTTTACCAGAAATACCAGGCAAATCCTGTTATAAGCTAAGCACACATCCAATAAGTTCTGTGAGGGAAGAAAAAACTAATTTTTTTTCTGCAAGTAGCAAAAATACAATTTTCCAAGTTAGTTGCTGCACAAAGCAAGGACTGCAGAAAACAGAATTAAATGTTTTCTCTATTAGTTGCTTTTGAAAGGATAAGAAGAAAAATATTTCCAACTTGAAATGTTAAGGATTGCTAAGGAACACAGGTAATTAAAAACTGATTGTCTATTAGGTGTTGGACTTTGAGTATTCTTAGTTTATTTTCAGGCTAAGTTACAAAAAGAAAAAACCCCAAAATTATGCTGAAATGTTACTCCTAAAAGAAAGATTTCCAAATCATATTATGTGTCTCTTCTAAATCATAGATTGTGTCTGAACTCAACAGAAGTCAGATTTGTCTAGCACTAGCATTGAGGCTCTTATGTCAGGCTTAACCTAAGACCTTTGAACTGAGTATACCAACAAAAGTTCACTATCAATAACACTGCTGAAGGACAGGAAAACTTGTTATTGACTTGGATAAGAAATTTCACCTTTCTCATTTGATTATATTTGTAGTCTTCAAAAATTAATTATGGAGTAACACTATATACATGTGTGTGTGTATATATATATGTACACAAGGTAAGTGAACAATATGAAAGAAAATCGAAGAATCGAAGTTTGGAGTTTTGATTCCTTTGTATTGAACATCCTTGCTCAGCGCCTCAATGCACATATTTTTGGTTTAAACAGATGGATTTATTGATCTTTGACAATTCATTATATTAGGTCTAGGCCAAAATAGCCACAAAAATTAAAAAGAGAATATTCCCACCTGTTCCAACATGCAGCTCAGCATTAATGGTATAGAAAAGTACTCCTCAGGAATTTGACTCAGCAAGTCATTGTAATACCTCATGTCCACAGAAGGGAACAGAATAGAAGTTTCTTCTGCTATATTAAGAGATAAAACATTAAGATATGTTTGTTTAGAAATGCCAATTTATAGTCCAAGTTAGTTCTGCAAGTTTGCAGATAATGCAAAACTGGGAGGAGTTGTTGACTCTCTCAGGGGCAGGGAGGCCTTGAAGAGAGACCCTGACAAACTAGAGGGCTGGGCAATTATCAACCTTATGAAGCTTAAAAAGCAGAAGTGTTGGATTCCGCCTGGGATGAGGCAACCCTGGATGTACAGACAGACTGGGGAATAAGATGCTGCAGAGCAGCACCACAGAAATCAACCCAGGGGTCCTGTTTGAAGGAAAATTGAATATGAGCCAGCCATGCCCTGGCAGCCAGGAGGGCCAACTGTGTCCTGGGGTGCATCAGGCACAGCATTGCCAGCTGGACAAGGGAGGGGATTGTCCTGCTCTGCTCTGCACTGGGGCGGCCTCTCCTGGACTCAGGGGAGTTTTAGGTTGGATATTAGAGAAATTTTCACCCAGAGAGTGGTTGGGCACTGGAACAGGCTCCACAGGAAAGTGGTGAAAGCACCAAGCCTGACAGTTCAATAAGCATTTGGAAAATGGTTTCAGGCACAGGCTGTGATGTCCTATGCAGGGCTAAGTTGGACTCAGTGATCCTTGTGTGTCCCTTCCAATTCAGAATATTCTGTGAGTCTGTGAACCTTCAGACAATATTTATTAAAAAGAGTCTAACAAAGCTAGAGATTGGAAAAAAAAAATTACTGAGTTTTTAAAATCTGAATTTGACTAGGAACAGATAGAAAATATGATTTTCTAAAGAACTTTGTTATCACCACTCAGACACTTCCACAATGCGTTCACCAGGATACACAACACCTTCAGCTAACTGCACAAATAATTTTGAGGATTTGTGCTGTCCGATGAATGAGGGATCAACTACAGATGGGTGCTTCAACCCTTTAAACATACTCTCTGACAAAACTACTGTTGACAGAATTTCTTCTGGTTTCCCTTTTTTCTTTGTAGGTGACATCCGTGGTGCTGGCTGTTCCTAAGTGAACGAAAGTTAACATAAAAAAATCAGAAACCATAAAACAAATGGGTATTGCACAAACAGGTGGGAGAACTTAATTTCATTTCGCTTTGGTTATTCACTCTAGACTACATGCTAAACTTTTAATTGGAACAAGATAGTAAGAATGTAGCGTATGTTCTAACAAGATACTTTCTTCTGCCTACTTAACCTTTGCCTACTATAAATAAAATAAGGAAATAGATCTTGCATAGAACTAATAATCTCTTTTTTTGACAGTTCACAGATCTGCAACATTGCATAGTAGCTCTGTGCAGGCATATTGATTTTTCAGACTCAAGAATGTCTCATCAGACACTATTTAAGAAATTTCTACATCTATGATACATTATGTCTATAGGATTCTTCTAATTTCCTTCTTCTGTTACCCCAATGCTCAGCTATTTTTTTTTCCATTTTTTGGGTTTTAAATGCTGAGTACAAAAATACAACTTTCATTCACTGAAAATTAAAGACAGGCAGTTCTACCCTATAATTAGTTATTCTCAACAAGAAGAGAAGGGTCCTTGCCTCAAATGAAGATGGTTGTGTGGATTTGCTCTCTGGAAACACAGGCACATTAATAAACTTGGTGTTTTCCAAGTAGTTGCAATGCTGTCTTCTCCAGTCCAGGCAGTCATACATCAAACAAGCAATGTGTTCAAACAGCACAGTACCAAATGCAAGCTATGAGAGAAAATCAGAGACAAAGGATGAAGTGTGTATAAAATGTCATGTAACTTAGTGACAGCAGTCCTTAGCTCTTTAACCAGCAGAACTACATCTGTTTATAAATTTTCCAAAAGACTTTTTCCTCCACCAGTTCAATATGTTTTACAGAGTTATTCTAAAACCTCCTTCATTTTATTTGCCTTAACACTGCCACAGCAGAGCATGCACTGCCTAAGTTGCTTTAGTTGTTCTAAAGTCTTTCTTGTCTTAACAGTAACTGTTCAAGGTCTGCTATCTTGCAGATGGAACTTAAAGGGTTTCTTTGGATGGGAAGGAATGGACGAGGAAAATTAAAGTATTTTGTAATGTATGTACATTTTTACTAGTGACCAACCTGCAGCATATTTGCAAGGTCAATCATTTCCCTGCTCTAGAAGGTTAAAAAACCCCAAACTCTAACTAGGTAATTAATATAATCTCATATTATTTTATTTCTTTCTGTTGCCCTTCGAAAACAAAGAAAGCCTCAAGAATGGCATTCTGAAATCCACAGTTGTGAGTGAAGGAATGTCAGCATAGTGCCCAAATGTCCAAAAGGAGAGCACTGTATCTGCAAAAATCTGACAAGGTAAGAGTCATGGTTCTTGAGGTCATGTACTGTGGTTTTCACCAAAGCTTGGGAGGAATAAAAAGAATAATAGCAACTGCTATTTTAAATATTAAAGGTTCTTGTACAAATACCAATACCCTGCAGGAGACCACATGAAACAGTCAAGTTTCAGCAGCTTTAATGGATGTATTCTTCCCCTGTACATCCTGAACTTTGTGGAAAGGATGGAATTATTATAACTTTTAGAAGATTTCTGTGAAAAGCCCTTTTCTGAGTAATTCTTACACTTTTGTGAATTTAGTGCAAGTCTCTTGTACTGAGAAGTTTGCCTCTAAGATGTGACTAACAACATTGAATGTCTCAATTTTAAATTTCCTAAAATAGAACACAGTGAAGAAGCACAACTGACATTAGGCACTAAGAAAAATAACAAACCCTTAAGAATTATTAAATATCTGCTTTCCTCAACTCAGTGCTTCTTTATGACACTGGGGAATAGGCAATCCCAAATCACTGATAAATTATGGAATATTTTATTCCATTTTCATAACATTTAAAGACTAGAAGAGACACTTGGGAAAGAAATTCTATTTGTGAAAACAGAATGTTCATTAATATTCTTGCACCTTTGTTTTCCCAGATCAATATTCTTCTGAAGAATGGGTTAGTATAACACCTTTTCATCCTCATATTTGTATATGTAAGGTATCACTACAGCCCATAAAAGTTTTACATAAAATATTGGAGTGTTTTAAATGCAGTCTTTTAAACAAAACAATATTTTTTACAAAGTCATAAGTAAGAAAACCCTGTTACTCAATGGGATCCAAGCAAAGTTTAGCATAATTGTAACTTTGTAATTCAATTGGCCTGATGTCTCCTCAGGACATAGATTTTTTTCAAAAGTTTTTCAAGTCCAACCGTTAGTGACTCTTCAACAAAGTAAATATTTTTGAAAGTATTTTCCATTCGAAAGATCTCAGGTCTGAGAGCAGAGACTACTTGCAGTATGCAATACTCTGTCATTTTTATATTAATGTCTAAGAATGTCTTACCCCAAGAATTTTCCTCCTGTGTGTCTTGCACTTCAGAGATGCAGCAAGCTTGGACTCAGAGATTCTCCAGAAAGTCCACAAGAACAAACTTACTTTATCAACCTGTGATTTCAAAATTTATATGCTCCCCACCTGTTTCTTAAAAAACTTACAAACTTTCTTATTTCTGTAGGGCTCATGAAATTGTAACTCTAATCTGTTGAGATCTGTTTCAGTGACAGATCGTTTTTCTTTTATTTCAACTATAATATAGGCTCTTGCAAGATATTTAAAAGTAGAAACCCTGTAAGATGTGATTACAGGGAAGATAAAAACTGTTTTCCCAAAAGAGGCTTGGCACTGTAAGATTATATAAAGAGTATAATGATAAGTAATATTATAAGTAGCAAGCCTACATGATTCCACAATTAAGGCAATTTCAGTGAATGCTCTGGAAACCACTGTGAGTTGTTTGTATACAGAATCTACCTTACTACATATAAGGGTTAGAAGAATGTAGTTTAATCCTAGAATGTCCTTTAATCCTAATAATACAGACTACAAATACAGTAGGTTAAATTATAGCATGTTGCCTTATTTTTTTTAGCAGTTTGTATTTTTTACTACTCACACTGTGGACTGAGAAATACTGGACTCTTTTACCTCACTATACGTGAGAATCTAGGATGGAAAACATTGCTAATGATTCACTTTCTCCTCCAGTGCCTGGTAATAGTCCTGACTCAGCAGGCTATAATGAGTATTAAGTTAGAGCCATGTTTTGGAATAAAAGAAGCAGTACTTTGTATGATAAAGCAGCACCATATATCAAAAGGTATTCTTGCATTCAGCTAACTTTTTCTCATGTGACTATTCTGAAGTGCAGTTAGTAGGCCTGATGTTATCACGACAAAAATATAACTTCTGTGTCATTTCATACACACATACGATTCTTGAATGAGATGCAAACATACTGAATAACTTTAAAACCTCAAATTATATTACAGCTCTTCTGCTGTGGCCTACAATATCAAGAAACTCCAAATCAGGCATTTTTATTCAAAGGACTCCTTGTAAACAGATGCTGAATGAAGTTGTTGGATACATAGGAAATTACTTTTGTTTAAGATTACAAATGTACTAACTACTGTGGTTGTGTTTCAGAGAAGACTTGAGATTAAATTCCTAAGTGTTCTTAAAAGTTACAAACACTAAAGCATGGCATGCACTGTAAAAAACAGAATGTACTGACCAGCATTTCACTATCTGACCAATGAAGGGGAAAGTCACTTTCTTTAACTAGGTAATGAAGCCTGGCAACATCAAAGAGACTTGATTCTTGCTTTCCACTGTTCAGAACGGGCTCCAGGAATTTCCAAAATGTTTCCAGGTCTTTCTTAGCTTCATCTTCCTTTCTTTTCTCTGCTTCTACATCTAAAATATATGAGTATTTGACAAATCATGGTACAATGTCTCCCTTTAACATAAAGCACAATCATGTAACTGTCTACTCTAAGTATTGTTAAAGTATTTCCATCCTCAGAGTCTCAGCAAATATCTGACACCCAGCCTGGGGATTAAAAAATACCCCCACTTATATCTTGCCATCATCTTCTATTCCAAGTACAGTCATTGATCCTAAAAGGAACCTGAGAGGCTCATCTGGTAAAACTCCTCTGCACAAGCAGGGTAACCAAGGGCAGACTGCCCAGCACCACGTCCAGATGGCTTTTGACTACCTTCAAGAATGAAATTCCATGACCTCTCTGGGCAATCTGTGACAGCGTTCAGTCACCCTCACAGTAAACAAGCATTTCTTTGTCTTCAGGTAACAGCCCCTGTTTCAGTTTTGCCATTGCCTCTTGTCCTGCCACTGAACACCACTGAAAAGAGCCCAGCTTCCTTTTCTTTGCACATTCCTTTCAGGCATTTATACACATGGATGAGTTCTCCCCAGGCTCTTTCTTCTCCACGGTAAACATTCCCAGCTCTCTCAGCCTCTCCTCACATGAGAGATGCTCCAGTCCTTTGAACATACTTGTGGTCATTTGATGGACTCTCTCTGGTAGCTCCATATCTCTCCTTTATCGAGGAGTCCAGAACTGGACACAGAACTCTAAGTGTGGCCTCACCAGTGCAAAAGAAAATTAAAATCCTTTGTCCTAATGCAGCCTTGGATACCACTAGCCTTGTTTGCTACAAAGGCACAGGGCTGGCTCACGTTCAGCTTAGGGCCACCACCCCTGAGTCCTTCTGTGCAGAGCTGCTTTCCAGCCAGTCAGCCCCCACCATGAACTGGTGCAGGATTTAGCCCTTGCCAAATTTTATGAGGTCCTGCCAGACCATTTCTCCATCCTGTTGAGGTCCCTCTGAAAACCAGCACAATTCTGTGGTGTTTCAAGTTTTGTATCATAAGAGTACTTGCTGAGGGAACTCTTCTGATCACTAACAAAGATGTTCAGCTGAACTCATACCACAAATCCCCTCTGATACCTTCTAGGCTAGGACATTCAGCCAGTTTTCAATCCAACTCAGTGTTTCCTTACTCAGATTCTTTATGAGAAGACCGTGCCAAAGGTCTTACTGAGTCAGGGCAGACAATATTCACTGCTTCCTCCTCCTCTACCAAGACAGTCAATTTGTCATAGAAGGTTATCAGGTTGGTTAAGAATGACTTTCATTGGCAAATCCATGCCAAATGACCAACTCCTTGTCCTTCATGTGCCTGGAAATGTTTCCAGGATTAGCTGTTCTATGATCTTCCCAGAGACTGAGAAGAGTTTGAGTGGCCTTTAGATTCCTGAGTCATTCCTACCATTTCTGAAGATAGGAGTGATGCTTTCCTCCAGTCTTCAGGCATGTTTTCCAATTGCCATGTTTTTTCAAAAGTAATTAACAGTGGCCTTGCTGTGACACCACAGCCAACCCCACAGTATGCCTGAGTGAATCCCATAAGGTCCCATGGACTTATGTGTGCCCAGTTTGTTTAAGTTTAATTCCTAACTCAAACCTTTTCCATCAAGAGACTTTCTCCAGCCTTTCACCCTGTCTCTGAGGCCTGAAAATTCCAAAGGCAATTTATGATCAGAACCACGTTTTCTTCTTTCAAGATCCTTTAGCCAGTTCTTATAGGGAGGCTGTATGCTGGATTGAATAGTTTATTGGTATCTTTTTTGCACTGTAGAGTCCATAATTCTTTTCTTATGACAGCCAAGTAGCAGGGAATAACTGCCTCCCTTGATCTGCTGGCTATGTCACTACAGCTCAGGACAGGCAGCTATCACTGATGACACATATTTAGCTTGCTGCTTACCAGGATCCCAATTCAAGAAAGGTGTTAATAGCCTTGGGACAGCTGAGTATAATTACAGGGCATTATTCTGTGGCATATTCTCCTGTGGCTGGGGCCACAGACCCAAAGCAGTCAACTGTTCACTTCCTTTGAAATTACCAAATGAGCCAAGTTTTCTTACTAGTACACTTCCTAATAATTCACAGAAGTATGCATTTGATAAAACATTCTTTGGTGGCCACTGCAGCTGCAAACTCTGCCTGCTTAGTCAGTCCCTCTTTCTACTGTCCAGTTTTTGTACTGGCAAACCATTTGGTTTGATGGCCAACCAATGGCAATACTACTTTGGCACTGGCAAACACAGCTAGCAAGCACAAACACAAGGCATGGAGAGGGAGAAAAACACAGCCAGAACAGTCATTCCCTGGATATAAAATTATCTCCTTTTAACATATATTTTTTTTAATGACCACATTACCTTCAGGTAAAATTGAAGATTGTCTTTCAAGTTTTGTTGCTTTTAAGTGTATCTGCAATGGTTTGTAATTTTCAGAAGAAATTTGAATTACACTTGAAATGTTAATTCCAAGGTCAGTCAAGATGGGCAACAACTGAAGATTGGGGAAACCCAGAATGATAAAGTAATAATGAGCACCATCATCTGGTTCATCATCTGTTCAAAACAGAACAAAAAGAAATTGGAGTAAGAACATTCATCAGCTAAAAAAATTAATTTTTTACTTGACTATATGAGGTTATGCAAATGAAAGTCAGAGAAACAGTTCTTTTATACTCTCATTGGGAAAATTACATATAAATCCAAAAATTATGTGCAAAAGATTCAGGTCTTCTGCACCAAACCACTTAGAACACAGCAGGAAGAATATAAGTCAGAAGTAATAACTTTTTGGAGAAGGACCAGGAGAAAAACTGCAGAAGCTGATTATAATCAGAATGTTGTAGCAGCATTTCTGTAATTGCTCCTCTCAAAGGAGTTTAGTGTCAGGACATATCCACATGCTTTAATGGTAGTTTAAACTATCCTATTTCATCATGCAAAAAGCTGGACATGGAGCATATAAAGAGTAAGTTACTCCATCTTACATGGAAGATTTCCCAAATCCTCCTTACCCAGCAGGCTCATGTTCACTAGATGTACTTCTTGGCAAAATCCTCATCAGCTGGTAATACCAGCTCACACTAGTCCTTTTAGGTGGCAGGGGCATATCCAAATTCATATTAAAATGCATATGAGGAGTTCCATTGAGTGCTGTTCTATTTGGGCTTATCAGTTATGTAGAAATATGCATAGCAACATTTCAGTACCAAAGCAAAAGGTTAAGCATGATATAAGTAGAAATGAACTCTCCAGAAGCTCTAGAGTTGTGTAGTTTCCTCTTATGCCTTATGGAGAAATACAGGTAGTAACACAGGTAACAGGTGATTTAATTCATCCAGTACAGTTATTTATCCTAAGTTAACAGAAACTGTCTGCTGGAGGTCCTGTATCTCTCCATCAGTGCTGAAAGACATAGAGTTATTGCAGACAAACATACACTAAAAGCAAATTGCAGCTTTATACTCTATTCAGCATTAAGATCCTTTCTTATGCTTACTAACACACCACATGTCCAAGTGCTTTACTGACTCCTCAGCTTGTGGGACTCATTTATCCAAGGAAGGAAAAAAGGTAGCCTGGCACTGACATCTGCCTGTGCTCAGATATATGGCCAGGGCTGTGCAAATGCTGCTACCACCTGGAGCAGCAGGCTCTCTGTTGGTCATAATATTAGCTAAACATAAAATAACACAGAAATTTAGAGAGAGATTGACTGAGGAAGCAGCCACCATAGTCCAGTACATATATTGCACAAAGCAAAAATCAAAACCAGAAGAAAACCAGCTTATTATTTCACTCCTAGTACAGAAAATGAAGTACATAAATTTATGTCTCAGTTTCTGCAGGAAGAAAAAGTATGAACACATACAATTACTGAAAATTAATTATTTTTAACAAAAAGACAGGTGTCTGCACAGTCACTTACAGAGATCCAAAAATTCCAATGCATACATGCTGAAGACTGCCTTTCATTTTAAAATTATAATTATGATTATACTAATAATCATGACAAGTGCATAACAATCAGTTCTAATTATCAGTGACTAGTCCATATGCAAAAGAGGAAATACATCAATGCAAGTAATCTCAATATTACTCAAAAGCAGAAATATTTGATTTCAGAAAGGTGATAATCTATTAGGGATGAATGCTAAAATGACCGCTAGCTACCAGAAACAGATTAGACTGTCTTAGAATTTAAGGCATGCTCTTTTTTTTTTTTTTTTTTTTTTTTTTTTTTTTTTTTTTTTTTTTTTAATACAGCTATATTAGAACAAATATAAAGAGGTGAAGCTTAGATTGGATGTAATGAAAAATTTCTTCACTGACAGGGTTGACAACTCTGTCAGCTGTGTTTTTAACTATAGCATAGGGAGAAAGCCACCTTTGGATACTGAGACATTTAATTATTTGAAATTTTTCTCTAGGATAAGTTTTCTGTAGGATTTGTTTGGCTACTTTATTGTAGTCTTACATATGCTCAAATACTTTGATGTTGACATGCCACATAAAACTAATCTGTATTTTACTTCTTGGACTGCACAATCCATCCCAACACTGAGCAGAACACAGTGCCCTCTTCAAATGCAAAGTGGCAAAATTCTGATATTGCCAAATAGATCTGGACTTTTCAACATGCAACAAAACAAACTATTCCAAAGGTTTATCAGGAGTACATAATCATATTTTACATACCAATGTATTTGTCTTTCACTTCCACTTCTCCCCGTTGTTTGAATTTGGTCTCCTTTCTAACAGGGGATGATGACACTGATTTTTTTCCTTTACTGTCTTTGCCACTTGTCCTGTCAGGAGGGTCAGCTTTTTCTTTTTCTCCTGCTTTCTCTTTCTCTTTTTGCTGCTGTTCTGCCTGACAAGATAAATAAATGAAGTTCTCGTTAAAGCCTTTGTGCAGAACAAAGGTCAGACTGCTGTAAAACTTTAGGTGTTCAATTTTTTTATTTTCACACTTTTCCCTCTCAGCTGCTATAATATTCATGTGGTGGAGCTGTCTAGAACACCCTGCTTTTTCCTACTCAAACACATATTCAATTATTTATATGTTCTTACTCAGTCATAATGCTAAGACTTCACATTAAAAAGGAACTGCAAGAGGTAGGTAGACATTATAACTACCAAACTAACAAAATGCATATGGGTAGAAAGATGAGTAAAAAACCCTGTGCTTTTGTTACTTCCACTACAGCACTTGCATCGGCCAGAAACCTTCCTTGGACTGAAGGGAAATATGGCAACAATTCAATACCTGTTAATATCCTTTAACATCTCTGTTAACACTCTTGACTATGGTGTAAAATGGTACCAGCACTATTTTTCTTTGATGTAAATATCTGTCTAATGTAAACTAGAACCAAGAGTTGTGCATTCATTTCACACAGGATATTACTCAGCCATTCTCATTATCTTCAAAAAAAAACCACCTACATAAAGCTCTTCCTAGTAATTTAAGAGTACAGGACAAAAAAAAAATTTTTTAAGTGTCCCAAAGTCTCACACTATAAATCCAAAAAAAAAATTGAGAGTTGGTCTGAAATGAAAACAATAAAAAAAAAATTAAGGTAAAGTAGGTTCTGTAGAGCAATAAAGTGTCCACCTTATTTTTGCCCAGTAGAAATACTACATTCAAACTATGCAAAAATTATACTTCAGGATTATAAAGCTAAATTAAATAAAATAAAAATATTAACTTAACTTACAGTTACAATTCTGCTGATGTCACTTTAAAGGCTATTAAAGCAATTAGGAAAGCCCTTCATGCAAATGAGAGAGGGCAGTTAACTCTATAGAGTTGCTTTCCCTAGATCCAGCTGAAAAGCAGACTTTCCAGCTGTGCAAGTTGTATTAAGTTCAAATTCAAAATCAAAACAGAAAATCTTTTCCTGCTTTTCCCTTCCTTCTTGAATTTCCTTTCTGTAAAATTTAGAAATGTCTTTGACAGAATCTTGAAACTATTTCCACTGTGTAATGAAGGATTTGGAGGTTTTCATTATTTTCTTTCAAATTTGTTCTACCTTTGACACTTCAAATTAGAAATACTGATAGTACTTCTTTGAATTCTAAGCTGATGAACACATCAAACAGATGATACAATCATCATGCCACAAAGTTCACAATCAACTTGATCTATTGCATCTGCATAATTTTAAGTAATTCTTAAATAAGCAGAGGCATTTCTGGACTTGCCAAGATTCTAACAAAGAACATTACTTGACCTAAATACTTTAGAAAGTAAAAGCCTCTCCTTTCTTGGACTCTTCCCTTTTCCTTTCAATGTCATATTTCTCCTTCCCTACAAGGTGAAGCTTTCTGTGGAGTTTCTAATAATCCATTACCTTCGGCAATTTTGTTATTTTAAGCTACACATTTCAAAACGTTACTACCTCAAACAGTTTTCTGATTCAGAGACACTTCTTCTCTTCTACATAATATTTATGCATATCAATTTATGGCAAGCTCCTGCTCCTAATGAAATACAGGATGCCTTATTTTTGGTTATTTACATGCTGTATTCGTTCTGCTGATCCATTCTATTAACTGGTATCTATTTAAGAAAAAGATCCATGGACAGATATGTTTGCTTTCTGAGAACTGATTTGCGAGTAATATCCTGTTTTCAACACCCAGATTGTTGGCAACAGAACTTGTATTGTACAAGCTAGTTGGAAAGGATTAAAAATTCTATGGCAGCCAATTTAGAGATAGAACTCTAAATTAGAAGTCAGTTTCTGCCCACTCTGTACTGCAGAGCGTTCTCATATCCAAGAGCCTTCCCAGTCTTGATTCTGTCCTTCAACGGCTCCACTTGTGTTTGCCTGTCACACATTGATATAGATACAATTCAAAGGAGGTGACAACTTTTGCAGATGGTTTGGCTAAAACAGAGAAGTAACTGTAAGTGCCAGAGACTCTTCAGCCTTCAACATTGACCATCCTCCAATTAACCAGGGAAATAAAATTACAGTTACAAGACTAATTTTGCTAAATCAAAGCTCTAAAGACTCCATTTTAATACTGAATTGCTGTTAAACTTCAAAGTTTTGTTTGACAGTTTACTTATAAGAATTGACTGCTATCTAAGAAAAGTGCTACTTTTTCTCAATTCACTATTAACAATCTATTCTACAGCTTCAGCCTCTCGATTTCTTTTCAGATTGAAAACACATTATTCTTCTCATATTCTTAATATATTTCTGTGGTTTAAATCATCATTTCCTAATAAACTGACTTCTGTGGGAACAGGACACAATTTTAATGGAATCATCTAGCATTTAACGTTCTTGTGTTTGTATGCTACACTTCATCCACCAACTACTCCCACAAGCAAAACTATTGATAAAGAAATTTACAGTCTTTTCAGCCATACAAAATCCATTAAACTATTTTCTGCTTGCATCTTTTACATGCACAGACTGCTTAGGTCTCCATATCAGCACACTCCACATTACAGATTTTGATCAATTAATAGGGTAAACTTACTGCAGCAATTGTATGACTTTCTGTTAATTAACTGACTTTCTTCAGTTTCATGAATGTTTGTTGGAAAAGGACTAAAACAAAACCAACTGTTCAGTAAGTTGTTGAAATGTACCACTGACAGCTCCAAAAGATGTTAGAAATTAATTAGAGGTCTGATCTGTGATTCTGTGCAAGCTTGGTGAAATTTCTCCTAGAACAAATAAGCAATCTGTCCGAGACAATCTTGGAGGTAGTAGTGACGACCTTGGACACAAATGGAAGCAAGTTTTGGGAACACTGAAAAATGTGGTACCTGGTTCTGCGAAGTGGACTTCAAAATATGTACTGTTTTGAAAGGGTTCAGAGGAGAGGAACATGCATAATCAAAACCGAACAACCACGGCACATATTTGGGTTTGTTTAGTTTAATGTGTAATAGATTTCTGTATAAGGGAATGTAATGTTGTCCCCATGCACTCAGAGAACTCAAACAGATTTAAGTGAGAGTAGGGTTGGTAGGATCAGAAACCTTTTTCAAATGCGCGCGTTGCAGAGATGGTTCAGAAATAATACTGGTTGCCATGGAAAAGCAAAGACACAGCACTGGAAAGTTTTAAGAAAAGGTTCAACAAACATCTGCCAGGAATAGTTTATGTGAATATTATCCTGCCTTAGTGGCGGAGGATGGAAGAGATAACTTCTCCAAATTCCTTCCAGAGAGGAGATTCATAACAAGAACTCCATCATAGTCTGCTCTGTGACTATCCTTGATAACTCCCAAGTAACAACCTCTCCTACCTTTACTTCAGCAGGGATACATTCAGCAGGATCCTGTTCCTGGCTCTGTTTTCCATTGGTCTTAACACTCAGCTAAGCTATTACTAGCTCTCACTCTAGGAAAGACTTCTTCCATAGTGTTTTTATTTTTTTTCCTCATGCTCTCATTGGCATTTGAGTAATTGAGAACTTCATGCACAAAATCTAATCAACTTTAAAAAATATTTCTAATCACATTTATATTTAATTACAGTTTTAGAAAGCCAAAGATGAGAAGAAAGCTGGATTTATGGAAGCAACACCATAGAAATGTCTTCAAAAATGTAATGTTACTAGGGCATACTATAGTACCTTCTTTTCCTCTTCTCTTCTCTGAAGAGCCTTCTGTTTGAGACAAAGCAATTGAAATTTCAACAGCTTTCCAGTTAGTGTTACAGGAATTTTTTCACCCTGGTCCAGAAATGCTTTGGCTAATTCCATCACCTACAAAGGAAAAAAAAAAAAATCACAACAAAACGACTACTTGCATGGCTTTAATACTGCACTAGACTAATATTTATTTGCATGCTGAAAAGAGCAAGTGCTATCTCATATTGTACCATGTACGGGTCAAAATGGCCACATTTCCAGAAGAAACAATGTACCAGTAAGATACACCATTATTCTTCGGCTCCCAAGACCTCAAATAAAGTGGTATCACCTGTAGTGTGCGATAAAACTAGAATGGAAAAAACCTTCTATGATTTATGAGAAACTCAACAGACACAGAGTTCTCACAGGAAAATGTAATTCTCTTTAGGTTTTAAACAAAGAAACAACATTAAGCAACTACATATTATAAAGCAATAAATTAAAAAGCACCTAACAGATAGCAAATCAAGGGGAATAGTTTCCAGTACTGTTTACAAAGTGACCAGTGTCTGAGGGACTAGCCCTAAATGAAAGATAAAAACTTCTTGAAGGGAATTTGAGAGGGTCTGTCTTGGTGAAAACACACCCCCTCCCTGTGTCATTCTGATTCTGTTGGTATGCAGCCTAATTGGGGTGAAATAAGGCTATTGAGTTTTCTTAGGGTGATGACAGCAGCGGGAACATACAGCTGCATTGTCCAGATGTGTGGCATTGACAGGCTGTTTTATGACTATGTTTTTTACAGCTTGTTTCCACTAAATTTCATACAACTCACTAACATCTGGGCCGTTTTCCTTGGAGCCTCATAACCACTTTATTTACTGCGAAAAAAATAAAATAACATAAAAATACCGTTAAAAAGTTGTTATATGTTTCTTTTCACTTGTGTTGTCTCTGTAATAAAGTTCACCTACGTAGGAAGCGCTGCTGAGGAATAATATAACCATAATATTTTCTTACTTTTGTTTTTAAGCAACCATCAGCTTTATTTATAACCATGGGCTGAATTAGGTGTTACTCAAATGTTCTGACATGTTTCTCTTTTCTCCTCATGGAGCAATTACAGTTGGGCACATATGGTGTCAATTTTGCTTGCTAGCACTGAGACAATGAAGGTGCACACTGCATCTCACTGAACTGTGTCTTGTCTAATGCAAACACCACCATTAGCTTTGAGCTTCCATAGATTCTAGCCTAGTTTAGAAATGTTCACTTCTCACCTAAATGCAGCCACTATAATGCTTCTCTGAATAAGGCAAAGCCAAATCAGAATCCAGACCATTATATGCCAAATCATCGTTTCATGCAAATGAAAGCAAGGAGCAGAAAAAGAAATGTCCTAAAATTCAGATCTTTTCCAAGTCGCTTAAGAGGGAGACAAACCAAAACATATGCATTTCAAAACCCTTCTGAAACAATCCTACTCCTGCAACACAAATAAATCTAATGATCTTAACATACACAAAGGAAGATACATCATGATTAAGATAAGTTTTGCTTTGCATGTTTTGTACTCAAAATAAGACTGGTCACTAGCTCAACAAGCCAATCATAGAAGGCTTCTGGAAAGACACACTGACATCAGAGCCACAGCACAAAGTCAAGGACATGTTAAGAACAAGACTTAAAAATTACCACACACTTGTGGGCACACTAGGAGGTACTAGTTATTCTAACAAAAAATAGTCACCCAGCATAAATCGGTGCTCTGAAAGAAAAAGATATTGGTAGAAATACTGTATCAGTAATTTCCCTCAGAGAGAAAAATTCTCATGAAGGTTTTGTTTTGTTTTGTTTGTTTTTTTACTTCAGAATTGATGTTAACAACCTATGGAAAGTGATGCTTCTCACTGGCCTAATGCAGATGAGTTGCAGATTTCTTGAAACACAGTAGAGGGGAAATTGAGGGATTCTGGAAGGATTATTGAAAAGTGTATATATAGTAATGGCAGTTGCTGATTTATTGTTCATGGAAGAAGAAAAAAGTGCTTAGATTCTTAAACCCCATTCTTCCTGAGAATTTTAAATCATTTTAAAATTAAATTAAAAGCAGTCAAAAGTAATGCATAATAATTATTCTTATTTTGTAGATAGAAAATACAGGAATGAAGAGACTTGATGAAGTAGAGTGGGTAGGAAGGACAAATTTTCTTATGTGAGCCATGAGAAGCATAACCAAAACTACTTAATAGGAATCCATTCCATGACTGTGGAAAGAGGTCACTAAAACAAAGACAGAATGAGTGCACTACATTTTGCAATACAAAGAAAGCAAACATCTTTTCATGCAGGAATGTAAAATATGCTTTATACAGGAGGAAATTAAAACTAATCCTAAAGACAGAACACAGATCAATCCATGCACAGTAGATAAAAAGAAATTAAATTTATTACACATCCATATTTACTTCATCTGTGGTCCTGTGAGTTATGCAGGCACCTGGCATAAACAGTGAAAAATCTACAGAGCCTCAAGTGAAAAAAAAATACCAAACAAAAACCTCAAGAAAAAAAAACGGGGTAGGAATACAGAAGGAAGTTTTTCAGCTGCTATGAAGTGGATTTTTTACAGATTGGCTATACTTCATCCCACCAGTGATGATCTTTTTCTTATGTGAGAAACCATGGAAACTTGGATGGACAAACTTACTTAGGTAGGACCTCTTTTCCTCTAAAGCAAGAGGAAACTTAGCATTCCTCACACAGCAGGGGTCACACTGGTGAAGTGCAGAAAGGCTTTGGTGATGCAGTATTTGATCTCATACGGTGGCAGTATGAACCACACAGAGATTTAGCTGTCTGGTGCAAAGGGCATGCATTTGGAGCCACCCAAACACTGTATGAGTGCTTGTAAGTGACCCTACACTACTGACAGATGTCAGCACCATTGAGATAGGAGATAGGTCTTAAAAGTTAGGGAAACATTTCAAGCCAGAGTCTTTGTGCTATCTTTCTTTGAAATGCCTTTTTTTCAAGATACGGAACAATTGTGGCCGCCAAATTATAATCAGAAAACCTTCCAAAATATAAATTGGATTATAAACTTTCACAGCTTTATTACTACCTGGCAGCAGTAGCATTGCTTGCTATGAACAGAGGACAGCCCACTTCACAGTATAGTTCTCCCATACCCAGAGTGAGCTTTCTAAAGCCCTCTCTTCCCTCTTGTTCTTGAAATTGTAAGAAATCCAGACCATCACATATGCCTCAGACTCATATAACACTTCCTAAAAGAAACATAATAATTCCTAGAAGAACCAAATAAGTAAAATCCCTTAGCTGCTGACACAGTTCAAGCTAATTTGAAGCAGGATAGTCATCAGTCAAGAGGCTCTACGGATTACACAACCAAGCTGGTAATTACTATTCAGATGCATTTTCCTGAGCAAAATAATAAAAGCACAGGAAAAAAGTGATCTTGACTTATTACAATCTGCTGTCAGTCTTATGAGTCCTTCACAAGCAACTTTTAAGACAGAATAGGGGACGAAAGCTGCATGAGTCATACTGATAATTTATTTTTAAAAGAAGTATCTTTACATATACTATTAAATATTTCTGACTCTGTCAATGTTATTTCATTGACTAAAGCATACTACAAGCAATCACTTTGAAAGAATACCAGGAAGGACCTGAGCTAACCGAAATAACTTTTTTTTCAGATGACGCCTCCAGTGTGTTGAAAGAATCCAGTTTCTCATATTAGGCAATTCACCTAACTTCATTTTAACTCAGAACCTCTTCCCACCCCCATATGATGTCAAAAGACCACTTGTTTAATCATTATCTTTCACTACTGAATTAATGACTCACAGTTCAAAGAGAGCTTAAGGACTCACATAAATCAAGAAATCAATTGCATATCTGAGCAGAGCTCCATATAACACGTAAGTATCCACAAGGTAGACTGTAAAACCTAAGATAAGCCAAATGAGTCATCCTTGTTACTCAGTGAAGATGTATTCCAAAGAATGAAAATAATTAAAGTGGGTTTGATGATTCCTTGTACCCCATGGAGTCCTTTTCAACTAAACCTACTAAAATGAAGCAATACTGAGCAAATATGAATGCTGTTCATGTGCTAAATATCTTCCTTTCTATTGTGAGAACATTTCTCAAAGCAGAAGCAAATGGCTGCTTGTACTGTAGAAAAATAACTTGTCACTCATCTGAGTGAGTCTGTTTTTTGCCAAAACACAACACAGCTTGATCTGGTTAGCAGAAATCTATCAGAATTATCCATTGTAAGAAAGTCTGTTCTCTAAACCCCTCTCTACAGAAAATCTGCAACCTGAGGGAATATTTTAACTGATTTAATCTCAGGGATGTCTGTGAGAATTTTCTAACACACATGTACAGCGTTATGTCAAGTATGTATACAGTGTTTTAAGAAAAACAGAAATGGTGAATAACCTAATTTCAGTAAAAATGAGAAAATACATTACAAAAAAATAAGGAGAATTTCATTAGAGAGCTCATACAGGAGCTCTCACCATCTGGGATGTGCACCTCCTATGGCTCCCTGACCATTAGCTGCTACGAAAACCCAACTGCTTTAAGGGATACAAATATCCAGTGATTGGAAAGATCAGGCAATAGGTGATTGGAAAGATCAGGCAATAGCATTGCTAACTCAGGAAGGAGTTCTATGCACAGGGAAGGTTTTCTCACATGACCTTTCATATATCCGTTTTCCTTTAACACTGATTGGGGAGCAATAGTTGAAACAGCATTTAAGTGATTTCAGAAGAACCCCTACAGAACCCAGACCCTTTTAGAAAAAGAGGACAGGCCAGCCTGTTGTGATTTGTGCTTAGATGAAGGGATATATTGCTATGATCAAATACTGAAATATTTACATTTCAGTGGGATGAATCTGCCCAGCAAATCTTTCCATTATGGCACAGAATATTTTAAGCTTCTGAGAAGTAAATTGTCTCCAGCAATTTCAGCCAACTGAATCCACACAATGAACATCACAAAGCTAAAAGATTTAGTCACGCTTCTCTAATACTGCATCTGGCTAGGAAGAGAACCCAATCAGAGGTGGAAGAAAAAGATCAAGACACAAAATTGTCTCATCAAACCTTGTGCTGGCAGAAGCCATCCAACTACATCTTGACAGAATTTTCTAAGCCACGTCAGAACATTTGGGCCAGGTAGTTCCAACGGCCTTGTAGACTGGGCACCAGAAAACTGGGCAGGGTCTTTCCACCTTGGTTGGTCCAGCTTTGCAACAGGGCTTTGAGCTTTTTTTCTTTTTTTTTCTTTTCTTTTTTTTTTTTTTTTTTTTAATTCGGAGACAAAGGATTCTAAGATTAGTGGCTGTACTTGAGAAAAATGTCATATACCTTATTGTCCTTAATGAACCTATTACAGTCCCCCAAAGACTTTGAAGACAAAAAACCAGAAGACAGCATTGCCTTTGGCTACTTCAGAGAGTCCCTCTAACATAACAAGGATGACATTCTCACAGACATAACTGCTGTTTCCTCTAGTTACACAGACATCTCAATAAAACCTGCACAGAAAAAGCAGAAATTTGATACCAATTTGCAGGTAGGCAGGAACTCTTGTAATCTGTGAAGGAAACCCAAAGTCTCACCAGTGTTCTAAAGCAGATTTAAAATAGGTAGATGAATTTCAAAAGGTTATCAATTGTCTTCCCTAGAAAATAAATTGCTAAAAATTTGAGTATTATGAATGTTCTCAGATCAAATAATTACAACAGACAGTAATAAAATAATAATGTATGTTTCTAAAATCCTAGGTTTACGACTATGAAGAGTCAGTATTCTGAAATGAAACTAGAAGGTGTGAATGCCAATTGCCTCATGTAAATAATAGAACCTGACCACTCAGATTTTAGGAAGCAAAATTAGAAAACACAGGTAGTTTTCCTGCTCAAGCTCAAGACTTTTTTCCCCAATCTTAACATTTAGAAATGCTGGTACTTCTTAACATGACACATCATTCCTGGAAAGGGATACTGAACTGGAGACACCCAAACTGACAGTGAACAGCTACAATTTATGGAACAATTTATGCCTGGTTCATAGCAACAATGGTTTCCTCTCACGGAATAATTAAATCCGAATGGAAGCCATACAATTGGATAACTTAAAGGACTACATAGGGCACTTGATCATGCAGTGGCATCAGATGCTCTAACAATGGCAAAGGCTGATGCAAAGACATGCTAAACCAAAATTAATAAATTCTTTCCCTAACATCCTTTTAAGTAGATTGAGCTAAATACCAGGAACCAGCAGGCAGAGTAGATAAACCCTCCTCAGAAGATAAGACACTAAATAATTCAGGTAAATACACCACCTCATTTAGTGGATCATTTATAAAACATCCTAAATTCTGTACTATAAACTGGTAGGAGCTTGGTAACAGATAGAGAAGAGCTGAAAACAGATGAGTAGATAATGCCCACATCAGGATTTAAAGTCTCTTAACCTTCCCTGAAGCCAGTACCTCCCTAAAAGGCATATTCATTTAACGATTCCCAAGTGTACACATTAAACCTCTGTCTATCCACACAGCATAAGGGCCAAGTCCTTCTGCAATAAAATTCTCTTCACTTGCATCCACACAATACCACTTGACAAAGGCTGACTGGAGAACTGCTCCGTTTTATTATGACATTTAAGAGTGCAGTATGAAATTTATTTTGTATTGGAATGAAAAATAAAATTAAGTCTTTCTATCCTTTTAACCATTCAGCATGGCTGCCAAGGCTGTTTCTAGTGTCAAACCCTCTCATGAAAACAATGACACCAGATAAGTTTTGGCACCTACGTTGTTCCATTTTACACCACTTTCTAAAATTATTTTTGTTCAACTGGAATGAAAACAAAATCTTTCTAACATGCCTTAAGAATAGAATTCTATTGACATACATATATCGAGTGAAGTTCGATTTTGATAGGGCTATCTTTACTTTTGAGAAAGCCTAATCTTGACCACAACCTTTGTTATGGTGTTGTGCCAAAATCTATACACTTACACAAAAATAGGAAAGCTTTGATTATATGTTTCCACAAGAAATAAAAAGGCTTTCTTAAAAACACTCCTGACTAACATTATGTTTGAAACCATTTTCTTAAGTGCCCCATATCCTGGCTACTACTGGGTTTGCTCTTCTGCCAGCGGCAGACAATTTTTCTGAGCTTGTACTTGGGTGAAAATATTCCTTCCCATAAGTGTTATGTCTCTGACATTAAAAGTCCCCTTTCATCAAGCTAAACCAAACATTTTTGATTTTTTTTACCCTAGGAGTTTATTATAATGAACACAAATAAATGCATACTCCATATCCCTAGTGCTAACCCCCTTATTCCTTTTTCTGAAGATATTGTTAGACACAATGTTGAGAGTCTAAAAAAAGTGCATAGAAAATAGAATGATATAAGGTAATAGAAAGGTATAAGGTATATAAGACCTACTGAAGAGAGGATATGAAAGATATTTAGAAAGAAAACATCTATTCTTAACTTCTTAAAAAATTAAATTCAGGCCATTGGGGTGAGTAATAGAAGGTAGTTTTGAATAATTATTCATATGCATACACATTTAAAAACATATATTTTAAATATATCTATTACCTAACTATAATTACATATAAAAATAATATAATTATACATATTACATTATAAAATATATACAACATTTCATTTTACAGTAGAAGCACCTATCCCAGGAAACACACATAGTTCCAATCTAAAGTGGACCTTCTCTCAATATCATGATGTGATCAGCGTTTCAAATAATCTTACCAGCAGCAACCTTTACTTCATAAGTCTATACTCCACACATTCCTAACAAAGGATAAATTCACAGGAATGCTTGAAAACTGCTTTACATCCACCGCTTCCTGGCTAAATTTATTTCACTTTTTTTGACTTGGGCTTGTTAATTGTTATGTTTTATGATCCTACAGAATTTCTTAATATCTTGGTTATGTATTTTATTTTGGAAGCGACAGAAGAGGAATCTGTTTCATATACACCCAGAAAACTCAAGGATTCTTCTGTATCTGCTACAGTCTACTGCCTATTAAGGCAAGAAGCACTGTGAACATTATGCAATTCCTCAAGAATTATGGCATCACAATCTTAGGGGGAAAAACAACAATAACAACAAGCCCAAAGAAAAAAAACCCAAATATGTACAACATAAATAATTTTAAAACAATAAGATTCTACTTCTAACCAATTGCCTTTTAGTCCTTTAAATGAGCTGCACAAAACATGAGCTAATTAAGATTTAAATACAATCACTCAACTGAACTGGATTTTAATAGCAAAACTATGCATATTATGCTTGGCAAAAGAAGAGAAGGATCTAGTTTGGGGACCTCTTTGGTTTGTTTATTGAAACTGCACAACTACTTGATATCTCAGTATACCTAGTGATAAGGGTTGGCTGGTATGCATCTTGACAGTAAGCCTGGACCTTCTCCTGCTTTTATTCATCCAAAGGTTTGAAGTTTCTGAGCTGACACTGCTTCCCTGTCAGCAAGGAGGTAAAATAAGTGAGGTTTTGTATGAAAACAATCTGTCATGCAGATCTGGAACAGGAGAATCAAACAGGTCTTGTGTTCACTCAGTGATGACAAAAAGTAGAATTATTTGTAGTCAAAATTTTGTATTATCTTCTGTTTAAATATTTAAAGTTCCAGCATGTGATTTGAAATCTTATGTTTGCTTGCTCATCACAAGTGAATCAGAGATAATTCACATAAATCAGATGGGATTACAAGATCCTGGGTAATGTAATTTAAAAGTCCTCACTACTTCAGATTCAATGAAGAAAGGAAAAAAATAAGAGACAACAGATGCCAGCAGATATAAGGATGAGTTTATTTTTTAACTGTATCAGAAAAAAAAAAATCATTAACATGGCATTGGTCTGGTATTAAATCAGAACACTGATCTCAGAAACCCACTGACTCAAAAGAAGAGAAAGACTGAGCATGCAGACTAACCATCATTAGAGGGGAGGTATAATTTAAGCAATAGCATAAGAGAAACTATGTAGCCAACAAACATTAATTCCTTTGTTTGCTAAAATGTAGAGATAATGAAAAGCTTTGAATGACCTTGGAACCTCCCACCACCAAAAAGCCCAGAGCAAAGAAGGACTAACAGGATGCTGCTGGATCCATGGGTGGTGTTATTTTCTACTTGAAGTCTCTCTCTCTCCCCCCTCTCCTCTATTTCTAATTAACTGTTAAATAAAATCTGCACCATTGACTTTAGCATATGGTCTTGTTTGCACCTTAATTTGGGCAGAGGCTTCTCTCAATAATCAGATCTTAACAACACTATCGTATTTAATAGTGGCAAAATATCTTAATTACAAGATGTTATTAACCTTAGTAGAAAACTGATCCAGCAAACAGGTGCATAAACAATAAAAATAGACACCTTAATGATAAAATACACATATTTTTAGTTGTAGGTCTTGTTAGAAAAATTGTACATGATAAATTATGAAATCTCTTGATATATTACAGGAAGCATAACATTCTCCCTTTCATATATAAGGGAAAAAATTAATTCCTCAGCATCTTTATGACAGAATCAGCCTATCATCATTCAATTAAGTGCTGGAATTAGTACAAAATTCCCAAGCAGGACTCTTACCCCCATGAAGTCATTTAAGAGTCAGAAAAGGTGTTGGACACCTACTTCTCCTGGATTTGGAAATCTTTACATTTATAAACCCTGCCCTGAGCCTTTTCACTTTATGAAATACAAGTATACAATAAGAGTGATATGAGATACAAAACAATAAAATGATAGAAAGCCTGAAGGGGAATAACTTAGAGCAGACAGCAGGAATTATTTTAGTATGACAATTAGCTTGCAATGTATCATGAGCCATTTGTTAAAGGTTCTTGACTTCTAGGCACTGCAGAGTGCTGCACTGAAATTTATTAAAACCCCTGCATTTCAGTGGATGCAAAGTGCAAGACCAATGGCATGGGTAACCATATTACTACTAATACCAATAATAACCACATTACTATGCATGTTATTAGTCCCAAACTCACACACATGTTACATGCCAGATGTTCAAAGACCATTGAATGTCATGCAACTCACAACACCTCTAAAAATGAATATGAAAACTTGTGGAAATGACAGCACGTTGAATCCTGCCACAGAGAACTGTATGGGGCAATGATAGAAATGCTCCTCTCAGAAGAACTTTTCACAACCCTGTGCTTTGTGCCAACCTTGTATTGGTTTATCTTTGCTAGTGGAAGCAGTGAAAGCTTTGACTGCTCAAACTGCACATGGAATGTATGTGAATATTCAGGAACAAACTCTGCCCAGAGAGGTGGGATCTTAATGCTGTGGCAACATGATCGATCTTTTAATTTGCTACAGCCTGAACGGAAATGGAGTCCAAGCAAAAGGTCAGAACAGGCATTTTATATTCTGTGTTAAAGGAGGGGAGGAAAAAAATGTCTTTGAGGAGTAAAATAAGTAGCTAATGAGACACAGCACTGACAGCTGGAATTTAATAAGTGTCCACTTCACAAGTAAAATTGCTCTTACTAATTAAATACAGGTATCATACAAAGCTTCTGCTTAGAGCTATACTTCAAAATCCTTCTGTCAAGTAGGACTGAAGAAGTTTTACATAACAGGTAATATAAGGCTGAGTTTGCCTGGGAGGCTAGTCCGAAATGAAGAGGGTTAATTGAATAAAATTCACAATCCTTTCAGTGGTGAATAATTCCAAAGGGACTTGTTCAGACAGTAGCCTGGCATTACTGAAAAACAGACTGCAGCTAAAGAGTACTGTTATAAAGTCCACCAAAACCTGAGACACATAAAAAGTTTATTAGTCATTGCAGAAATAAAACACAAACAAAGTCTTTTTAGAGGGATTCAAAATTTTTATGCTCCAGGTCTGTAAGGACCATAAAACTCTACCTGAGAAAATTTTAAACAATCTTCTAATTAATCACAGGATTTTATCACCTCTCACAAGCTGTAAGTAAAACATTAACAGGGTAGGAGGAAGTACTCTTTGTACTAAGCATGATTCCAAACCCTGCTGACATAGCCCTCTAGATGAATCAGGTTACATAAAACTGAGATTATCATGGGTACTAGCACAAAGAATAGTGTTTCATATAGGGGACTGCATGCCCAAAAATAAAGGTATAAGTTTCTAAATTATTGGGAGGGTCTGAGACAGAAGAGTCTGACAGGTTTTCTGTAATTTGAGACTTTACCATCAAAATATGAGCACGTAACAGATCTTTCAATAACGAAACTTTTATCCCTGAAAACAGATTTTGATCATTACTTAATCAGCAGTCCAACAGAATATTGCTGGTATCACAAAAACAAAGCAGTTTAAGTATCTAGATGGTTGAATGTTTTTACCAGCTAGAGCCAACAATTTTGCATTTACTCAAGAATGTATAACAAAACCACACAGCTCTACACACTTCAGTGTAAAAGAGTACTGACTCTGCAATACCTGTTTTAACCTACCTCATAGTACATAGGCAGATCCTTAGCCTTTTTTCCCTTTTGACGCCCAGATTCTGTGATCTACAAGTGAATAAAGCATTCATTACCTAAAGTACTTTACTCATTATTTCCTTTTGCAAACACTACACTCACACTCCAAAACAGTAAGGAATCATCTTATGGCAACCCTGTACCTTAGGGAGAGAGTTTTTTGATCAGCACCTTGAAGAAAAGTCTGTAACAAAACTTCATTTACAGGGAGTAGAGCAGCTTATACCATACATTTTTCTTTTTCCATTTTAACTCCTATGAATTAGAGCAATGAAACTGGTAAGAAGAGAGTAAGTCCTATGAGGAGTGGATGAGGGAGCTGGGACTGTTTAGTCTGGAGAAATCCACTTCTCAGGGGCGACCTTATCACTTACTACAACTCCCTGAAAGGAGGTTGTATCAAGGTGGGGATCAGCCTCACCTCCCAGGCAACAAGTGACAGGACAAGATGACATGGCCTCGAGCTATGCCAGGACAGGTTTAAGTTGGTTGTCAAGCACTAGAATGGGCTGCCCAGTGAGGTGGCAAGTCACCATCCCTGGAAGTGTTCAAGAAATCACTAGATGTGTCACTTAGTGCTGTGCTTTAGTTGATAAGGTGGTGTTCAAAGGTTGCACTAGATGATCTCAAATATATTTTCCAACCTTTATGTTTCTATGCATTAGTGTAATTTTTGAAACTTCCACAGAGCAGTTTATCATTACCACAGACCAAAGAAGGTAGGATCTAGAAGTGACATCTACAGTTTGGTTCATTGTTAAAAGTTACTTTCTTGAAATACCTGTTTGTAAATGTCTTCATGGGTTACCACACTGAAGAGTCTTCTCAGTGGCACCTGCACAGCAAGAGCCAGGGCCTGGGTGTGAATTTCATCTTCAATCTTGGCCCCAACAACGAAAGAGATGCTAGGCTTCCAGTCATCCTACATCCCAAAATAAAATATTTAAGGTATTAAAAGTCATGGTAACAAAAGTCCTCTGCAGTTTCAAAGAGTAATCTTGTAGAGACGGCTTTATGTCACTTTAAGACATATTAAACATCACTATATTGATCACTGAAATTGCATGCAACTCGAAAAAGCCCCTATTACTTTGTCCCAATTCTTTCTGCCATCAGATGGCAGCATTATGCTACGGAAAACACAAATGCCTACAAACAGCCTTAAGCCCTTTCACACACAAATGATGCATTAGCATCTCACAAAGATGTACTAGCTTTAAAATGGCATTTGCAGATTTGACAGTTCAGGCAGCAAACAAGAAGTGAATTTTGAATATATGTATTATTGTGATTATTTGATGTAGAAAAAAATTAGCAATTTTCAGCTCCCTCATCCTGAGAATTAGATAATGCCCAGATACTATTTTCTGTACATCGTAGCATTATTTTTATGATGTTTCATAAAAGTATATTTATGCATAGTATGGCTCTTGCATGGTTTTACTAAATATTCTGAATCAATAAAAATTACTTACCAATGGCAAGTTGTACACTATAATATTGGTAAGTTAAAAGCACAAGCCGTTTTCAAACATTTGCAGCAGTATGCACATTATTGTAGTATAAAAAATTTTTTTCAGCATGAAAAAATGCAGAACAAGAGAAGACTGGAAGACTTTCTTTAGTGATGTACATCCACATAAGCTTAAAAAATATGTAACTTAAGCAACTTTTACTGGTTAGCATCTTTCACATTCCTATTGGAATCCCTTTCAGTCGCTATCTCCAGCAATTCTACATCTCAGTCTTGAGTATTCTTTATCAGCATTAGTGGTGGCTGAACTAGGACCATTTGTAATGGTTGTGATGTACAGGAATCACCAATTTTTTTTTTTTTTCAATGCATGTCTGCATGTGTAAACTGCAAGGTTACCAATGCAGCTGCATAAAGGTAAACATGGAAAGGGATTCAGTCAGATCAAGGCAGTTCCAGGCCAGTGACATTAATCAGAGCAGAGTCACAGTCCAGTGTGCATCACAGCAAGGAAAGATTTTAATAGACTTAAGATAGGGTGGTGACTTTAGTATATTGAATATCTTAATATCTTTATACTACGTACAAAGTCCTTGTAGAACAGGAACAAAACCTGAGCTGAGTTATGGTAAAGTGAGGAAAAGGACCATTCTAAAAAAGAAGACTCAGATGGTAAGAGAAGCATCTTCTTCCAGTTTTATAGTACACTTCTTCATTTGCTCCTTTTCTTAGCTGGTAAAAAGCCTACCCAAATGTCTGCAATTTGAATAACTGATGGCTTGGGATGGGAGAAAGCCACAGCTGACTTAAGTTTCAAAACAGTGTATGTTTGTATGGCAGGAAACAGTTTGTCAAACACTCACGGTAACAAAGGGTAACATCACATGATATGCCCCATTTTTCTAACCACAGAATATTCAGAAAAAGAAAAACGATGTAAAGATCACCTTGGTCATTAAGTGAAACTGCAAGTAGCTACAGATCAGATAACTAATCCAAAGGGATGCCTACAACTCCACACATCATGAACTTCCTTGATGGTTTATTGCAGCACAAAATAAACCTCAAGTTTTTAAAATTATGAAATGCTATAGAGATCAAGCATATCACTGATGCTCTAGGAGCATGCAAACATGGTGGAATTTATGAGTGTCCAACTGCACTGGGGAAGCAGACACTGCTCACTGGAGAAGTGGCAGTAGGAGTGGGGACTGCATCAAGTACACTGAATTTCATTTTGCTCTTTGAAGTCTTTCTGCCTAAAGCTGCAAGATAGCTGCTGGTGCACAGCACTGTGAAAGAGCTCTAGGTATTCCAATATTGTCAACATGCACAGGAGTTGCAGCTAATCTGGATTAAAGCTATCACTGTATATCTGACCAGAGCTGGACAGTAAAACTTCAGCATTCTTTGAACAGGAAGTATTTAGATGCCCACGCTTGTGTGGAAATGCATAATTTTCTAGACTCTCAGAAGTGAGATTGAAATGCTCTCATGTGGCAGTATCCTAGTGTTCCCAGTGCTGACCAGCACACACGGAATCTTTAGAATAACCATCTACCTGTGGCATGAGCTAATGGAGCAGCTGTTATCACTACACTGCCCACTTCAGGGAGGACCACCAAGAGAGGGAAAGAAGGGCCAGTAAGTCTCACAGAGAGATGCCAACAGCTCAAGAGCAGCAAGAATCAGGAATGTCAGGTTCTACTCAGGATCCTACGGTAAGCATGGTCCAGCAGCAATACAGAGCTTACTCCCACAACTTCCTGCAGTTCTTCACAAATATAAAAAATATCTATCAGAGAGTTCTAAAGCCCTGCCTATGTCTTCTTTAGTTCCTCCTTAAAACATACTGATAGCTTGCTGCCCACAAATTAAACCTGCTTAGCACTGATTAATAACACTGTGGAATATAACAATGTCTGTGGAACCTGCCTTCCTTATTGTCCTCTCCTTATTTAGTTTTCCACCTCTTGGTCACAACTGTTCCTAGTTAATTTCTCCTTCCTTTTCCACTCTTTGTTTCTGAGTTACACCACTTGTCTTATTGTTTCCCCCCCCGTGACTTGCTCCCCAGCTCTTGTCCTCTGTCTCCTTGTTCAGCTAGTCTCCAGTTTCATTATCTGATCCCACTTCAAGATTTCTCCATCCTCAGATTCCTTCTCCAAATTCTTATTCTCTAGCCCATATAATTCCCAGGCTTTTTCAGAGTTATGTTGAGCAATGAGACCCTCCTTCACAAAAGTACTATAAGCCTTTCTAAGAAAAGAGAATTTTCCTTGTTTCCACTGTGGTGCCCTCCTTCCCAGCAGCCTGTGATAAAGCACCAAAGCAAAATATCAGGGTAGGTCCTGTTTGTGAAAAATGAGTATTTAAAAAAACACAACAGGACTTATGCAAACAAAATTATCCAACTCCAGTTTTTTGTTATCCAAGAAGAAATTATCATCAGTGGGCCACATCTTCCACTGAAAACAATCTGCTTCAAAGAAACAAGGT
Organism: Onychostruthus taczanowskii; assembly: GCF_017590055.1. Classification (NCBI taxonomy): domain Eukaryota; kingdom Metazoa; phylum Chordata; class Aves; order Passeriformes; family Passeridae; genus Onychostruthus; species Onychostruthus taczanowskii. Next base: position 1,437,061 of record NW_024500794.1, on the reverse strand, counting down.
GATAAAGCTGCTCCATGGAATAACTATATTACGTATGGAATATTTATACTATAGGCAAACCAGCAAACCATTGGCTAATATATTAAAATAAAATACATGGAATGAGCCTCTACAAGATAAATGAACTGGCAGCGAAAGTTATAACCTTACTTAATTCTACAGAAGTATATGCAGATCAATACAAGGTCTTTTGCACAAAAATTTAAGTATTATTAGAGACAGCATATACCTCCCTAGTGCTAAATGAAGAAAAGAAACTGCTTTTCTTTAAAAAGTGCAACACCTAGGAATGGGAGCTGGAAGTAGCTCGTAAATATTCAAAGTAGCTACACACATCTTCACAGCCAATAATGATCCAGACTTCCTGGAGTCATTAATAGCATGTCATCTATTTCTAGACTGACCGGTTCTGAAGCCCTTAAAGATAATTTTTCAGAAAAGCTGCACACTGAGAACATGAAGTCAATAGTCAATGTGCAGCATAAATACACAGCTTAAGGTGTTTAATTGATTAGACTATTTTCTGAGGTTAAAAATCTAATATTTTTGCAATACTGCCTTTATATTATCGATCCTGTAACAGTATCCTTAATGTTCAAGGCACTGAAAGGACGGAGAAGAAACAGACCCTGCTTCTACAGCTCACCACCTAAAATCACAACATAAAAATGTGAAGGAAAAGTAGTAAAATGTATATGGTTACTCTAAAAATATTTTCTCCCTCAATATACAACTGGTCCTCTACTTAGTTTTATTCTTTCAAATGTTATTGTAGTATGAAGGCTTGAGAAAGGATCTGAAAGAGGATAGATTAGTGACCCTAAGGCTACCTCAAATGACATTCCCAGCTTAATGAACAGGATAGAAAAAACCATAAAAATAACTACTGGAAAATCATGGAAACAGTCTAGGGAGGTTGCCACCAAGAATTTAACATGCGCACTACAAACTGCACAAAAGAAGACCAAAATGCAGGGAGCAGATATCCCACAGAATCAACAATGCTGGTTCAAATGTGAATTTAAAAAAAACCAACCCTGAAGCTGGAAATGTGGCATTGGCAACTGAATATTGCTTAAGCAATCTGAAACAAACTCCAATTAAGGGCAGGTCAGATCACTTTCACTGGAAAACATCCAGTGACAACCATTGCTACAAATGACAATGTCCTGGTTTTAAAACTCCTGGCCATGTCAAGAGTTTAAATGCACCGAAGTCTCTTGGTGTTAGAAATAATCATCTGTGTGGGAAACATCTATGTCCCTCAGTTGGAGAGGCTCCAAATCCGCAAGATCAACCTAATTCTGGAAGCTCCATGTAAGCAGCAAATGGCTGTTCAAAATCCCTGCTTTCACAAAACACAGAAGGTGCCTCATCTTTTCATGATTTTGCTCTCAAGGCTCCATTGTGTTCCTCTGTAATGTGATTTTTCCCAGCTCTTAAAAGCCAGTACACATAGCCTGTATATCTTCATCACAGCAGTACTGGAATAGCATAGGTATGTTAAGAAAATATCTAACTTTAATTCACATTGAAAAAAAAAAAAACAGATGTAGCACGCCACTATTTTCTTCCTTTTTATACATATCTTGTTTTCTCTGCTTCATTTCCTAGACACAAAAGGCCAGCTGTTCTAGGGAAGACAGTTGAACAAGTCAGGTATATTGTTTATTTTTTCAGTACCAGTTTCTAGATCTCTTTGGCCAAGAAAAGCATCAAGCAGCCATCTTACCCTCCTCCTATTTCCAGACAATTTGGGTATATATAATTTTATTTTTCTGGTACTTACTTTGTGGGGTTTATTGGTTTTTTGTTTGGTTGCTTTTTACTTGTTTGTTTGGGTTTTTTTTTCTCTTAGGACAACAACCAGTAAGGTCATTTCATTACAGCAGAATTTCAAATTTACCTCTAAGGGCTGAGAAGAAACATTTGAAAACTCAAACTCAAAACATCTGAGCATCAAACATATTAGTAATTTATGAACAATTAGAGTAGTAACAACTCTAGCACTCTTTACTTTCAACAATGAGCGAGCTTGTAAACCAGTAAATACAACTGGCATTACTCTGAAAGGTTGCTTATCAGGAGTGTTGTAGCCTTAAGGCTACATCGCTGCTTGGAAATCTTCAGACCCACTTTCACTGCTGACGACACACCCACATTTGCTAATGCCTTTTGCTCTTAAGAGCCTGAGCTTTTGCTGTTCAACATGGGCAAGTGAGAGAATATCAAAGCTCAAGAGAGCGTTAATTTTTCCCTGAAGAGGAAGCAGTATGAATAGCAAAGAAAAGTGGAGCCATCCTATTCAGAACATTTTTAGAGGTTTCACAAGATTTTAAGTTCAATTTTCAGGCCCTAAAATGCTAATGAAAAGAGAGAAATCATACAGATGGAAAGTCAGCACAGAACATGCTTCCTGCTGCTATGCTTAGTTATATAGGTTAATAAGAACAAATAATAAATGACAGTTATTTCAATTAAGGGCTCTATTTGCCCAGAATTCACCATTCATTTAGCAAATATTGCCCTTTAGCTACTTAACACATGCAAAGTTTAAAACTACTTAAGAATCTTAATTTATATTTTGCAATTTAATTCTGTAGCGAGCCCAACCAAAATAGATGATAAATATCTGAAGGCAA